>NC_086216.1:8571929-8779982 GCF_035770615.1 Melospiza melodia melodia | reverse complement strand
TCATTTGGCCAATGGTCTTTTTGAGGTTTGCCCTAAAAAACCCCATTTGTGGTTATCAATATTCCTTGCTTGCTTTTCACTCAGCCTAGTGCACCTCCTGATCTAAATTCTTCTTTATTCTCAAATTTTTTCAGCACAAATAATTCATTCTTATTTAATCTCAAATTTTCCAGCACAAGTAATCAAAATACCATTGGCCCCCTGGTCAATGGTATTTTTGGGGTTTCCCTAAAAAAAACCCATTTGTGGTTATCAACCTATTCCTTGCTTCTCACTCAGCCTAGTGCACCTCCAAATCTAAATTCTTATTGAATCTCAATTTTTTCCAGCACAAATCATCAAAATGCCATTGGCCAGTTGGTCAATGGTATTTTTGGGGTTTGCCCTAAAAAAACCCCATTTGTGGTTATCAATATGCCTTGCTTGCTTTTCACTCAGCTTAGTGCACCTCTAAATCTAAATTCTTATTTAATCTCAAATTTTTTCAGCACAAATAATCAATTCTTAGTTAATGTCAAATTTTCCAGCACAAATAATCGATTTAGAGGGGGAAACAGCCACTTGGCCAATGTTGTTTTTGGGATTTGCCCTAAAAAAACCCATTTGTGGTTATCAACCTATTCCTTGCTTCTCACTCAGCCTAGTGCACCTCCAAATCTAAATTCTTATTGAATCTCAAATTTTTTCAGCACAAATCATCAAGTCTTATTGAATCTCAAATTTTTCCAGCACAAATCATCCATTTAATGGGCAAAAGCTGTTCAGGTGCAGCTGTGCTGTTCCTATATTGCCATGGAATCCTTAAAATTGGGAAAGATCTTGGATCAGGTCCCACCTTTGAAGGCATCACCCCAGGGTGTGATCTTGTGTTGAAGGCATCACCTCAACCTCTGCAGGTTGGAATTCCCTGGGAGCACTGAGTGCCCTCCATCCTCTGTGTGCTTTTGTTTTTAGCAGGAATATTTCACTTTTAAAGCCAGCAGGGAGCCTGGAATTGAGGAGTCAGGGCTTTACCAGAGGGTTTGTAAAATCTCCGGAGATTCCCCTGGTTTCATCTGCCGTGGGGTGACTGAGCTCAGGGAAGGGATAAAATCCCTTCTCCTCAAACACATTCCTGTGTTTGCCTTTCAAGTAGCTACAGGCCTGAGGTGCCAGCAGGAAAATCAGAGCTGTGGATTCACCAAATGACCAAAATGATTTGGGCCAGAGGGAATTGGAGCTGGAGCCAGCATCAAAGGGAAGGAGTGGCTGCAGAGCCTCATGCAGAGCGGGGCAGGGATGGGTCAGGGCTGGCTGGGCTTGGCACAGCCCGGGCACTGGAGCCAGGCTGAGTAAAGGATGAAAATCCCTAATGAGGGCTGTGCTGAGGGCAGGGTGAGCATTGCTCACGGCTGGCGCCGGCGCCGCGGGTGTCTGGGGGGGTGGAACCTGGGGAGTGGTGTGGGAAGAGCAGAGGTGGGGCTGGGAGTGGGTCTGGGGTTCCTGCCCTGGGAATCTGTGCTGGGGCCCTGGGGGGTGGCACCTGGGGGCTCCTTCAGCATGGGATCCACCAGGGATGGAGCTCCCCAATGGATGGATTCCCGTGGATGGGATCTCCATGGATGGGATCCACATGGATGGGATCCACCATGGATGGGATCCCCATGGATAGGACCCCCCCCCCCCCCATCCCATGGATGGAATTTCCCCATGCATGGATTCCCATAGATGGGATCTCCATGGATGAAGCCCCGCCAAATGGATTCCCCATGGATGGGATCCACCATGGATCAGATCCACCAGGGATGAAGCTCCCCTGGATGGGATTCCCATGGGTGGGATTCCCATGGGTGGATCCCCCATGGATGGGATTCCACCATGCCACCATGTATGGATCACCCATGGGTGGTATTCCCCCCATGGATGGAGCCCCCCTGCATGAGATCTCTATGGATGCATTCTCCCATGGATGAGATCCCCATGGATAGGAACCTCTCCGTGGATGGGATCCACCATGGATGGAGTTCCCCAATGGATGGAGTTCCCCAATGGATGGAGTTCCCCAATGGATGGATTCCCCATGGATGGAGGGCCCCCAAGGATGGAATTCCCCCCATGGATGGATTCCCATAGATGGGATCTCCATGGATGGGATCCCCCTGCATGGATTCCCATGGATGGATCTCCCATGGATGGGATTCCACCATGTATGGATCCCCCATGGATGGAGCCCCCCTGCATGAGATCTCCATGGATGGATTCTCCCATGGATGAGATCCCCATGGATAGGAACCTCTCCGTGGATGGGATCCACCATGGTTGGAGTTCCCCCTGGATGGAGCTCCCCAATGGATGGGGTTCCCCAATGGATGGAGGGCCCCCA
This sequence comes from Melospiza melodia melodia, assembly GCF_035770615.1. Lineage (NCBI taxonomy): Eukaryota > Metazoa > Chordata > Aves > Passeriformes > Passerellidae > Melospiza > Melospiza melodia. The sequence continues at coordinate 8,777,620 of NC_086216.1, read as the reverse complement.
AGGTTGGAATTCCCCATGGATAGGAACACCCCCCCCCCCCCCATGGATGGAATTCCCCCATGGATGGATTCCCATAGATGGGATCTCCATGGATGAAGCCCCGCCAAATGGATTCCTCATGGATGGGATCCTCCATGGATCAGATCCACCAGGGATGAAGCTCCCCTGGGTGGGATTGCCATGGATGGATCCCCCTGCATGGATTCCCATGGGTGGATCCCCTGGATGGATTCCCCATGGATGGGATTCCACCATGTATGGATCACCCATGGATGGTATTCCCCCCATGGATGGAGCTCCCCCTGGGTGAGATCTCCATGGATGGGTTCCCATGGAAGAGGTCCCCATGGATGAAGCCCCCCCAAATGGGTTCTCCATGGGTGGGATCCCCCATGGATGGAGCTCCACAATGGATGGAGTTCCCCAATGGATGGATTCCCCATGGATAGGAGCCCCCCTCATGGATGGAGCTCCACAATGGATGGGGTCCCCACAGACAGGAACCTCTCTGTGGATGGGATCCACCATGGATGGAGCTCCCCAATGGATGGATTCCCCATAGGTAGGAACCCCCTCATGGATGGGATCCACCTTGGATGGGGTCCCCATGGATGAAGCCCCCCTGGATGGAGCTCCCCCATGGCTGGATTCCCCCCTAGATGGAGCCCCCCTGGATGGGATCTCCATGGGTGGATTCCCATATTTGGGATCCCCCTGGATGGATTCCCCATGGATGGGATCCCCTGGATGGATTCCTGCATAGATTCCAATGGATGGGGTCCCCATGGATGGGATCCTCTGGGTGGATCCCCATGGGTGGGATCCCCATGGATGGGATCCCCTGGATGGACCCCCCTGGGTGGCAGGGATCCCTTTTGAGGCAGGATTTGTTTTCTCAGGGCTGCTCTTCCTTGCAGGCATCGCTGGGAGTGCGGCCACGCTGCTCCACGACGCCGTGATGAACCCAGCTGAAGGTAACCCTGGCAGTGCTGCTCCCTCAGGACACCCAGCCCCCAGTGCCCTGAATCCAGGCTCAAATCCCTCCTGGCCCTTCTCCCTCTGCCCCTTGGCACGAGCAGGAGGAAATCCAGGGCTGCTGGGAGACCTCCAAACTCACCAAACCCCCCAACCCAGCCCTCAGTGCCCTGAATCCAGGCTCAAATCCCCCCTGGCCCTTCTCCCTCTGCCCCTTGGCACAAGCAGGAGGAAATCCAGGGCTGCCCCAGCTGGGAGAGCTCCAACCCCACCAGTTCCACCCTGGCAGTGCTGCTCCCTCAGGACCCCCTCAGTGCCCTGAATCCAGGCTCAAATCCCTCCTGGCCCTTCTCCCTCTGCCCCTTGGCACGAGCAGGAGGAAATCCAGGGCTGCTGGGAGACCTCCAAAGTCACCAAACCCACCAACCCAGGGACCTCATTCCTCTGCCCTGGGGAGGAGAGGAGAGCAGCCAGGAGGGATTTATTTTATTATCCCTGGATCCGTGAGGTGCATGGGGACTTTGAGGGGAGGTGTCCCCTTTATTGGTGCCACCTTTACTGTCACCACTCTGCTGCTCCTCGGGGCAGGGGCTCTGCTGTTCCTGAAGCTTTGGACCAACCAGGCTGAGCTCAGGGGGTTGGGTGAGCACACAGAGATTGCTGGGGAGTGGAGTGGCAGGAGAAGGCTTCAGGAAAATGAGGATTGGCAGGAAAAGGAGGATTGGCAGGAAATGCAGCTGAAATGACAATGCTGCCACCTGCCAGCTCCTCGGTGTCACTGGCTGTGCTCCTGAGTGGGCCCAGAGTTGGGAATCTCTGAAGGAGAATTCTCCAGTGTATCAAATGCTGTTAATCACACCCTGATTAAATCATTACATTAATTAGCCTCATTAGTCAGTGGGAGGCACTGCAGCCAGTGGGGCTGGAGGGGTGGGTGACACTCTGGGATGTCAGGTGGGACCTCACTGTTCTGCCCTTGTCACTGCTGGGTGTTTGTGCAGCCTGGCTGAGGGGTGAGTAATTAACTCTGAGGGGTTCATTAGAACTGGTGGGTCATTAATTAACCCTGAGGAGTTCATTAGAACTGGTGGGTCATTAATTAAACCTGAGGAGAAGGGTTCATTAGAACTAAAGGGTCATTAATTAAACCTGAGGGGAGGGGTTCATTAGAACTAAAGGGTCATTAATTAAACCTGAGGGGAGGGGTTCATTAGAACTAAAGGGTCATTAATTAAACCTGAGGGGAGGGGTTCATTAGTATAAAGGGTCATTAATTAAACCTGAGGTGAGGGGATCATTAGGAAGTGAGCTCTGAGCTGTCCCCTCGCTGTGCTGAGCCCTGGGGGCACTGGGCAGCTCGGGGGTCGGTTTGGGTGGGGATGGAGAGCTCAGGGCTGTGCCTGGGGTTACCCTGGGGGCTGTGCCAGGCTGGCCTGACCTCACAGCTGAGCAGTGTCGCTGTCCCCATGTCTGTCTGTCCCCAGCTCTGGGGGCACTGGGCAGCTTGGGGATTTGGCTTGGGTGGGGAATGGTAGGGTGGGGCTGTGCCAGGCAGTCCTGGCCCCACAGTTGAGCAGTGCCCCTGACTGCATTCCTGTCCCAGACTCTGGGGGCACCGGGCAGCTCAGGGGGTTTGTTTTGGGTGGGGGTACTGGGCAGCTTGGGAGGATCGTTTTGGGTGGGGAAGGGGATCTTGGAGAGGTCAGTTTGATTGGGGAGATCAGTTTTGGTGGGAAGGGTCATTCTGGGGGCTGTGCCAGGCAGGCCTGGCCCCATCTGAGCAGTGTCCCTGTCCTGAGCTCTGGGGGCACTGGGCAGCTCGGGGGTTTGGTTTGGGTGGGGAAGGGGAGCTCGAGGAGGTCAGGTTGATCAGGAAGATCAGTTTGGGTGGGGAGAGGGAGCTCAGGGCTGTGCCATGCAGGCCAGGCCCCCAACTGAGCAGTGTCCTGTCCTCACATCTGTCCCGAGCTCTGGGGGCACTGGGCAGCTTGGGGGGATCAATCTGGGTGGGGAATGGGAGCTTGGAGCTGTGCCAGGCAGGACTGGCTGCAGCTGAGCAGTGTCCCTGTCCTGAGCTCTGGGGGCACTGGGCAGCTCGGGGGGTTTGGTTTGGGGGGGGAAGGGGAGCTTGGGGCTGTGCCAGCCAGGCCTGACCCCGCAGCTGAGCAGTGCCCCATTTCTGTTCTGAGTTCTGGGAGCACTGGTCAGCTCAGAGGGGTCAGTTTGGGTGGGGAAGGGTCACTCTGGGGACTGTGCCAGGCAGGCCTGGCCCCAGCTGGGCCGTGTCCCTGTCCCAGTTCTGGGGGCATTGGGCAGCTCAGGGCTGTCAGTTTGGGTGGGGAAGGGTCACTGTGGGCTGTGCCAGCCCCCAGCTGAGCAGTGTCCCTGTCCTGAGGTCTGGGCAGCTCAGGGCTGTCAGTTTTAGTGGGGAAGGGTCACTGGGGGCTGTGCCAGCCCCCAGCTGAGCAGTGTCCCTGTCCCCCCGTGTCCCCTGGCAGTGGTGAAGCAGCGGCTGCAGATGTTCAACTCGCCGTACACGTCGGTGCTGGGCTGCGTGCGGACGGTGCACAGGACCGAGGGCTTGGGCGCCTTCTACCGCAGCTACACCACGCAGCTGACCATGAACGTGCCCTTCCAGGCCCTCCACTTCATCACCTACGAGCTGGTGCAGGAGCACCTGAACCCGCACCGCCAGTACCACCCCCAGTCCCACATCGTGGCCGGCGCCGTGGCCGGGGCCGTGGCCGCCGCCGCCACCACGCCGCTGGACGTGTGCAAGACGCTGCTGAACACGCAGGAGAACACGGCCCTGAGCTCCCTCAAGATCAGGGGGCACCTGTCGGGCATGGCCAACGCCTTCAGCACCGTGTACCAGCTCGGGGGGCTGCCCGGCTTCTTCAAGGGCGTCCAGGCCAGGGTCATTTACCAGATGCCCTCCACGGCCATCGCCTGGTCCGTGTACGAGTTCTTCAAGTACTTCCTGACCAAGCGCGCGCTGGAGAAAAAAACATAAAAATCCTCCTGGGAAAGGGAGTGCGAGCTTCTGTGGGCTCCTCACGGGCAGCCCTGCTGGAATTGTGCTGGATTCACATCAACACATCTCCCTGTGGTGCTCGGTCACTGAGTGCCCCAGGGGTGCTGGGGATTCCTGGTCACTGAGTGTGTCCCCCTGTCACTGGGTGTCCCCAGGGATTCCTGGTCACTGAGTGTGTCCCCCTGTCACTGAGTGCCCCAGGGGTGCTGGGGATCCCTGGTCACTGAGTGTGTCCCCCTGTCACTGGGTGTCCCCAGGGATCCCTGGTCATTGAGTGTGTCCCCCTGTCACTGGGTGTCCCCAGGGATCCCTGGTCATTGAGTGTGTCCCCCTGTCACTGGGTGTCCCCAGGGATCCCTGGTCATTGAGTGTGTCCCTCTGTCACTGGGTGTCCCAGGGATTCCTGGTCACTGAGTGTGTCCCCCTGTCACTGGGTGTCCCAGGGATTCCTGGTCACTGAGTGTGTCCCCCTGTCACTGGGTGTCCCCAGGGATCCCTGGTCATTGAGTGTGTCCCTCTGTCACTGGGTGTCCCAGGGATTCCTGGTCACTGAGTGTGTCCCCCTGTCACTGAGTGCCCCAGGGGTTCCGGGGATTCCTGGTCATTGAGTGTGTCCCCCTGTCACTGGGTGTCCCTGGAGTTCCTGGTCACTGAGTGTGTCCCCCTGTCACTGGGTGTCCCCAGGGATTCCTGGTCATTGAGTGTGTCCCTGTCACTGAATGTCCCCAGGGATTCCTGGTCACTGAGTGTGTGTCCCCCTGTCACTGGGTGTCCCCAGGGATTCCTGGTCACTGAGTGTGTGTCCCTGTGACACTGGTTGTCCCTGGAGTTCCTGGTCACTCAGTGTGTCCCTGTCACTGCATGTCCTCAGGGATTCCTGGTCACTGATTGTGTGTCCCCCTGTCACTGGATGTCCCCAGGGATCCCTGGTCACTGAGTGCCCCCAGGAGTTCTGGGAATTCCTGGTCACCAAGTGTGTCCCTGTCACTGAGTGTCCCCAGGGATCCCTGGTCACCAAGTGTGTCCCTGTCACTGAGGGTCCCCAGGTTTCCTGGTCACTGGGTGTCCCTGGGGGTTCCCATGGTGGTTCCCAGGGATTCCCATGGTGCTCCCCCAGAATTCCCCGTCACTAAGTGTCCCTCTGTCACCAAGTGTCCCCAGGGATTTCTGGTCACCGAGTGTGTCCCTGTCACTGAATGTCCCAGGGATTCCTGGTCACTCAGTGTCCCCCTGTCACTGGGTGTCCCTGGGGATTCCCATGGTGTTTCCCAGGAATTCCTGTGGTGCTCCCCCAGGATTCCTGGTCACTCAATGTCCCCAGGGATTCCTGGTCACTGAGTGTCCCTGGGGGTTCCCATGGTGCTCCCCCAGGATTCCCAGTCACTGAGTGTCCCCCTGTCACCAAGTGTCCCCAGGGATTCCTGTGGGTACTTGGCCACTGTCCCTGGGGATTCCCAATCACTGAGTGTCCCCAGGGGTTCCTGTGGTGCTCCTCAGGGGTTCCTGGTTACTGAGTGTCCCTCTGTCACCAAGTGTCCCTGTGGATTCCCGGTCACTCAGTGTCCCCTGTGATTCCTGGTCACTGAGTGACCCCAGGGATTCTCAGTCACTCAGTGTCCCCAGGGAGTTCTGTGGTGCTCCTCAGGGGGTCCTGGTCACTCTGTCACCAAGTGTCCCCAGGGATTCCCAGTCACTGGATGTCCCTGTGGATTCCCGGTCACTCAGTGTCCCCTGTGATTCCTGGTCACTCAATGTCCCCCTGTCACTGAGTGACCCCAGGGATTCTCAGTCACTCAGTGTCCCCAGGGAGTCCTGTGGTGCTCCTCAGGGGGTCCTGGTCACTCTGTCACCAAGTGTCCCCAGGGATTCCCGGTCACTGGATGTCCCTGTGGATTCCTGGTCACTGGGTGTCCCCAGGGATCCATTCCTGGTCACTCAGTGTCCCTCTGTCACCAAGTGTCCCTGTGGATTCCTGGTCACTGGGTGTCCCCAGGGATTCCATTCCTGGTCACTCAGTGTCCCTCTGTCACCAAGTGTCTGCTGTGTGGCTTCCTGGTCACTCAGTGTCCCCAGGGACTCCTGGTCACTCAGTGTCCCCCTGTCACTGGGTGTCCCCAGGGATCCATTCCTGGTCGCTCAGTGTCCCTCTGTCACCAAGTGTCCCTGTGCATTCCCCTCACTCAGTGTCCCCTGTGATTCCTGTCACTGAGTGCCCCTTTCCCTCCCTTAAACAACAACAACAAAAAAGAGTTTATACAGACTTTGATATTAATATATATCTATTTAATAACTTTATTTTGAAGCAGTGAAATCCCAAGCTTCTCTTTTGCTGGAAATAAGATAGAAGATGGAGTTTACTCCTTGCTCAAGGTTTAGGTTACCCAACCTAAGCTGGTTTTTATTTTTATTTTATTTTTTTATTTTTACAGCAGAGAAACAAAAATGTCCTGGCACAGAAGTTAATTTTATATAAATATAAAATAGCTGGATAATGTTTATCCTTTATTTTTCTATGTAGGCAGTTGGGTGGTTTTAAAATGCTTTTACAGCTGGGTGCAAAGCTGCTTTAAAAGGGCTCAGCTCTTCCCTCCTGTAAGGAAACCCCAAAAATCACTGATTTTATGGCCAAAAATTTTATTTTATTGGCTTCAATTCCCCAGGTGGTGGCCTGGCCTCTCCTCTGGGTGTCAAGGTACTTGGAAACCGCTTGAGGGGACAAGGAATGGGGACATCACTTTGGGAGCACCTGGGGCACCCCAAAATCCCTTTGTGGGCAGAGGGGGAAATCTCAATTCCGTTTTTTACAGCTCTTGAAATGCAGATTTTTAACCAGTGTTGTTATTTTACAATGGAAACTTGCTGAAGGTACATTTTTATGGGAGGGACAGCTGGCCACCTTCATCCTCGCTGAGTTCATTCCCGATTTTTCCTCTCTGAGCCCTGATCCCGTTCCAGGAGCTCTCCTGGGATGCCAGGGGTGCCTGGAGCTGCTGCCACCCCCTGGAGCTGCTGTTTACAGAGCCCCTGGCAGCTCCAAACCAGCCCCAAATCCTGGGAAAATCCCAAAGGGCAGCTCAGAGGCACCTCCCGGCCCTGCCTGCTGCTCATCCCGGGCCTGGAGGGGGAAAAATCCCATCTGGAATGGGAAAATCCCATCTGGAATGGGAAAATCAATCTGGAATGGGAAAATCAATCTGGAATGGGAAAATCAATCTGGAATGGGAAAAATCCAACCTGGAATGGGAAAACCCGACCTGGAATGGGAAAACCCAATCTGGAATGGGAAAATCCAACCTGGAATGGGAAAACCCAACCTGGAATGGGAAAAATCCAACCTGGAATGGGAAAACCCGACCTGGAATGGGAAAACCCAATCTGGAATGGGAAAATCCAACCTGGAATGGGAAAACCCAACCTGGAATGGGAAAAATCCAACCTGGAATGGGAAAACCCAACCTGGAATGGGAAAACCCAATCTGGAATGGGAAAACCTGACCTGGAATGGGAAAATCCCATCTGGAATGGGAAAAATCCCACCTGGAATGGGAAAATCCCATCTGGAATGGGAAAATACCATCTGGAATGGGAAAACCTGACCTGGAGGGACAAAAACCCACCTGGAATGGGAAAACCCAACCTGGAATGGGAAAAATCCCATCTGGAATGGGAAAACCCAATCTGGAATGGGAAAATCCAACCTGGAATGGGAAAATCCCATCTGGAATGGGAAAATCCAACCTGGAATGGGAAAATCCCATCTGGAATGGGAAAACCTGACCTGGAGGGACAAAAATCCCACCTGGAATGGGAAAATCCCAACCTGGAGGGACAAAAAACTCCAATCTGGAGGGACAAAAACCCACCTGGAATGGGAAAACCCAACCTGGAATGGGAAAACCCAACCTGGAATGGGAAAAATCCCATCTGGAGTGGGAGAAATCCCATCTGGAATGGGAAAACCCAACCTGGAATGGGAAAACCTGACCTGGAGGGACAAAAACCCCACCTGGAATGGGAAAATGTCACCTGGAATGGGAAAAATCCCACCTGGAATGGGAAAACCTGACCTGGAATGGGAAAACCCAACCTGGAATGGGAAAATCCCATCTGGAATGGGAAAATCCAACCTGGAATGGGAAAAATCCCACCTGGAATGGGAAAATCCAATCTGGAATGGGAAAACCTGACCTGGAATGGGAAAACCCAATCTGGAATGGGAAAATCCAACCTGGAATGGGAAAACCTGACCTGGAATGGGAAAATCCCATCTGGAATGGGAAAATACCATCTGGAATGGGAAAACCTGACCTGGAGGGACAAAAATCCCACCTGGAATGGGAAAATCCCATCTGGAATGGGAAAACCCAATTTGGAGGGACAAAAACCCCACCTGGAGAGGGAAAATCCCATCTGGAATGGGAAAACCCAATCTGGAATGGGAAAATCCCATCTGGAATGGGAAAATCCCAACCTGGAATGGGAAAAAAACCCAACCTGGAATGGGAAAACCCCGCCAGGAGAAGCTCCTCATTCCCTGGGTTTGGTTTTCCTGCCTGCAATGCTGAGTGGGAAGGGTGGAAAGCTCCCTGCTCCAGCTGGGAACGGCTTTGCAAAATCAATTCCATCCTTTGGGTGCTCCTCTGGGAGATCAGGAGGGATTTTGGGGATCCTGGATGGGCAAATTCAAATTCCAGGATCCATTTCCCATTTGGGAATGGCTCTTCCAACCCAAATTCCATGCTTTAACCTCTTGGATGATCAGGAGGGAATTTTGGGATCCTGGATGTGCAAATTCAAGTTTCAGGGTCCATGTCCCATTTGAGAATGGATCTTGCAAACCAAATTCCATCCTTGAACTGCTCCCTTGGGAGATCAGGAGGGATTTTTGGGATTCTGGATGTTCAAATTCCAGTTCCAGGCTCCATTTCCCTTTTGAATCCTGGATCAATTCCATCCTTCCCAAACCAAATTCCATCCTTTAGCTGCTCCCTTGGGACATCAGCAGCCAAGGAGGGATTTTTGGGATCCTGGATGTGCAAATTCAAATTCCAGGCTCCATTTCCCATTTGAATCCAGGGATCAATTCCATCCTTCCCAAACCAAATTCCATCCTTTAGATGAAATTCTAAATTCCACCTTGCACTCCCTTGGAACTTCAGCAGCCAGGGAGGGATTTTTGGGAGCCTGGATGTGCAAATTCAAATTCCAGGGTCCATGTTCCCATGGAAATTTCTCTTCCCAAACCAAATTCCATCCTTCAGCCGCTCCCTTGGAATTTCAGCAGCCAGGGAAGGATTTTTGGGGTCCTGGATCTGCAAATTCAAATTCAGGGTCCATTTCCCATTTGAGAATGGCTCTTCCCAAACTAAATTCTATCCTTTAGCTGCTCCCTTAGGAGATCAGCAGCCAGGGAGGGATTTTTGAGATCCTGGATGTGCAAATTCAAATTCCAGGCTCCATTTCCCATTTGAATCCAGGGATCAATTCCATCCTTCCCAAACCAAATTCCATCCTTTAGGTGAAATTCTGAATTCCACCTTCCACTCTCTTGGAATTTCAGCAGCCAAGGAGGGAGTTGTGGGATCCTGGATGTGCAAATTCAAATTCCAGAGTCCATTTCCCATTTCAATCCAGGGATCAATTCCATCCCTCCCAAACCAAATTCCATCCTTTAACTGCTCCCTTTGGAGATCAGGAGGAGTTTCTGGGATCCTGGATGTGCAAATTTAAATTCCAGGAATCAATTCCATCCTTCCCAAACCAAATTCCATCTTTTGGCTCCTCCCTTGGAACTTCATCAGCCAAGGAGGGATTTTTGGGATCCTGGATGTGCAAATCCCAGTTCCAGGCTCCATTTCCCATTTGAATCTGGGATCAATTCCATCCTTCCCAAACCAAATTCCATCATTTAACCACTCCCTTGGAATTTCAGGAGCCAAGAGAGGGATTTTTGGGATCCTGGATGTGCAAATTTGAGCAACAGGATCCCTTTCCCATTTGGGAATGGCTCTTCCAAACCAAATTCCATGCTTTAACCTCTTACTTGGATGATCAGGAGGGAATTTTGGGATCCTGGATCTGCAAATTCAAATTCTAGAGTCCATTTCCCATTTGGGAATGGCTTTTCCAAAGAAAATTCCATCCTTCAGCTGCTCCTCTGGGAGATCAGGAAGGATTTTCAGGACCCTGGATGTGGAAATTCCAGTTCCAGGCTCCATTTCCCATTTGAATCCAGGGATCAATTCCATCCTTCCCAAACCAAATTCCATCCTTTAGATGAAATTCTAAATTCCACCTTGCACTCCCTTGGAACTTCAGCAGCCAGGGAGGGATTTTTGGGAGCCTGGATGTGCAAATTCAAATTCCAGGGTCCATGTTCCCATGGAAATTTCTCTTCCCAAACCAAATTCCATCCTTCAGCCGCTCCCTTGGAATTTCAGCAGCCAGGGAGGGATTTTTGGGGTCCTGGATCTGCAAATTCAAATTCAGGGTCCATTTCCCATTTGAGAATGGCTCTTCCCAAACTAAATTCTATCCTTTAGCTGCTCCCTTAGGAGATCAGCAGCCAGGGAGGGATTTTTGAGATCCTGGATGTGCCAATTCCAGTTCCAGGCTCCATTTCCCATTTGAATCCAGGGATCAATTCCATCCTTCCCAAACCAAATTCCATCCTTTAGGTGAAATTCTGAATTCCACCTTGCACTCCCTTGGAACTTCAGCAGCCAAGGAGGGAGTTGTGGGATCCTGGATGTGCAAATTCAAATTCCAGGGTCCATGTCCCCATGGAAATTTCTCTTCCCAAACCAAATTCCATCTTTTGGCTGCTCCCTTTGGAGATCAGGAGGGATTTTTGGGATCCTGGATGTGCCAATTCAAATTCAGGGTCCATTTCCCATTTGAGAATGGCTCTTCCCAAACCAAATTCCATCATCCAGCTGCTCCCTTTGGAGATCAGGAGGCAATTTTGGGACCCTGGATGTGCAAATTCAAATTCCAGGCTCCATTTCCCATTTGAATCCAGGGATCAATTCCATCCTTCCCAAACCAAATTCCATCCTTTAGGTGAAATTCTGAATTCCACCTTCCACTCCCTTGGAATTTCAGCAGCCAAGGAGGGAGTTGTGGGATCCTGGATGTTCAAATTCAAATTCCAGGCTCCATGTTCCCATGGAAATTTCTCTTCCCAAACCAAATTCCATCTTTTGGCTGCTCCATTGGGAGATCAGGAGGGAATTTTTTGGGATTCTGGATGTGCAAATTCAAATTCCAGAGTCCATTTCCCATTTCAATCCAGGGATCAATTCCATCCCTCCCAAACCAAATTCCATCCTTTAACTGCTCCCTTTGGAGATCAGGAGGAGTTTCTGGGATCCTGGATGTGCAAATTTAAATTCCAGGAATCAATTCCATCCTTCCCAAACCAAATTCCATCTTTTGGCTCCTCCCTTGGAACTTCAGCAGCCAAGGAGGGATTTTTGGGATCCTGGATGTGCAAATTCAAGTTCCAGAGTCCATTTCCCATTTGGGAATGGATCTTGCAAACCAAATTCCATCCTCCAGCTGCTCCCTTTGGAGATCAGGAGGGAATTTTGGGAGCCTGGATGTGCAAATTCAAATTCCAGGCTCCATTTCCCGTTTGGGATTTGCTCTTCCCAAACCAAATTCCATCATCCAGCTGCTCCCTTTGGAGATCAGGAGGGGTTTTTGGGATCCTGGATGTGCAAATTCAAATTCCAGGCTCCATGTCCTCATGGAAATTTCTCTTCCCAAACCAAATTCCATCTTTTGGCTGCTCCCTTTGGAGATCAGGAGGGGTTTTTGGGATCCTGGATGTGCAAATTCAAATTTCAGAGTCCATTTCCCATTTGAATCCAGGGATCAATTCCATCCTTCCCAAACCAAATTCCATCCTTTAACTGCTCCCTTTGGAGATCAGGAGGAGTTTCTGGGATCCTGGATGTGCAAATTTAAATTCCAGGAATCAATTCCATCCTTCCCAAACCAAATTCCATCTTTTGGCTCCTCCCTTGGAACTTCATCAGCCAAGGAGGGATTTTTGGGATCCTGGATGTGCAAATTCCAGTTCCAGGCTCCATTTCCCATTTGAATCCGGGATCAATTCCATCCTTCCCAAACCAAATTCCATCATTTAACCACTCCCTTGGAATTTCAGTAGCCAAGGGAGGGATTTTTGGGATCCTGGATGTTCAAATTTGAGTAACAGGATCCATTTCCCATTTGGGAATGGCTCTTCCAAACCAAATTCCATGCTTTAACCTCTTACTTGGATGATCAGGAGGGAATTTTGGGATCCTGGATCTGCAAATTCAAATTCTAGAGTCCATTTCCCATTTGGGAATGGCTTTTCCAAAGAAAATTCCATCCTTCAGCTGCTCCTCTGGGAGATCAGGAAGGATTTTCAGGACCCTGGATGTGGAAATTCCAGTTCCAGGCTCCATTTCCCATTTGAATCCAGGGATCAATTCCATCCTTCCCAAACCAAATTCCATCCTTTAGGTGAAATTCTAAATTCCACCTTGCACTCCCTTGGAACTTCAGCAGCCAGGGAGGGATTTTTGGGAGCCTGGATGTGCAAATTCAAATTCCAGGGTCCATGTTCCCATGGAAATTTCTCTTCCCAAACCAAATTCCATCCTTCAGCCGCTCCCTTGGAATTTCAGCAGCCAGGGAGGGATTTTTGGGATCCTGGATCTGCAAATTCAAATTCAGGGTCCATTTCCCATTTGAGAATGGCTCTTCCCAAACCAAATTCTATCCTTTAGCTGCTCCCTTAGGAGATCAGCAGCCAGGGAGGGATTTTTGAGATCCTGGATGTGCCAATTCCAGTTCCAGGCTCCATTTCCCATTTGAATCCAGGGATCAATTCCATCCTTCCCAAACCAAATTCCATCCTTTAGGTGAAATTCCGAATTCCACCTTGCACTCCCTTGGAATTTCAGGAGCCAAGGAGGGAGTTGTGGGATCCTGGATGTGCAAATTCAAATTCCAGGGTCCATGTCCCCATGGAAATTTCTCTTCCCAAACCAAATTCCATCTTTTGGCTGCTCCCTTTGGAGATCAGGAGGCAATTTTGGGACCCTGGATGTGCAAATTCAAATTCCAGGCTCCATGTCCCATTTGAATCCGGGATCAATTCCATCCTTCCCAAACCAAATTCCATCCTTTAGGTGAAATTCTGAATTCCACCTTCCACTCCCTTGGAATTTCAGGAGCCAAGGACGGAGTTGTGGGATCCTGGATGTTCAAATTCAAATTCCAGGCTCCATGTTCCCATGGAAATTTCTCTTCCCAAACCAAATTCCATCTTTTGGCTGCTCCATTGGGAGATCAGGAGGGAATTTTTGGGGATTCTGGATGTGCAAATTCAAATTCCAGAGTCCATTTCCCATTTGAATCCAGGGATCAATTCCATCCTTCCCAAACCAAATTCCATCCTTTAACTGCTCCCTTTGGAGATCAGGAGGAGTTTCTGGGATCCTGGATGTGCAAATTTAAATTCCAGGAATCAATTCCATCCTTCCCAAACCAAATTCCATCTTTTGGCTCCTCCCTTGGAACTTCATCAGCCAAGGAGGGATTTTTGGGATCCTGGATGTGCAAATTCAAGTTCCAGAGTCCATTTCCCATTTGGGAATGGATCTTGCAAACCAAATTCCATCCTCCAGCTGCTCCCTTTGGAGATCAGGAGGGAATTTTGGGAGCCTGGATGTGCAAATTCAAATTCCAGGCTCCATTTCCCGTTTGGGATTTGCTCTTCCCAAACCAAATTCCATCCTTCAGCTGCTCCCTTGGAACTTCAGCAGCCAGGGAGGGATTTTTGGGATCCTGGATGTTCAAATTCAAATTCCAGGCTCCATGTCCTCATGGAAATTTCTCTTCCCAAACCAAATTCCATCTTTTGGCTGCTCCCTTTGGAGATCAGGAGGGGTTTTTGGGATCCTGGATGTGCAAATTCAAATTCCAGAGTCCATTTCCCATTTGAATCCAGGGATCAATTCCATCCTTCCCAAACCAAATTCCATCCTTTAACTGCTCCCTTTGGAGATCAGGAGGAGTTTCTGGGATCCTGGATGTGCAAATTTAAATTCCAGGAATCAATTCCATCCTTCCCAAACCAAATTCCATCTTTTGGCTCCTCCCTTGGAACTTCATCAGCCAAGGGGGGATTTTTGGGATCCTGGATGTGCAAATTCCAGTTCCAGGCTCCATTTCCCATTTGAATCCGGGATCAATTCCATCCTTCCCAAACCAAATTCCATCATTTAACCACTCCCTTGGAATTTCAGTAGCCAAGGGAGGGATTTTTGGGATCCTGGATGTTCAAATTTGAGTAACAGGATCCATTTCCCATTTGGAAATGGCTCTTCCAAACCAAATTCCATGCTTTAACCTCTTACTTGGATGATCAGGAGGGATTTTTGGGATCCTGGATGTGGAAATTCCAGTTCCAGGCTCCATTTCCCATTTGAATCCTGGATCAATTCCATCCTTCCCAAACCAAATTCCATTGTTCAGCTCCTCCCATGGAATTTCAGCAGCCAGGGAGGGATTTTTGGGATCCTGGATGTGCAAATTCAAATTCAGGATCCATTTCCCATTTGAGAATGGCTCTTCCCAAACTAAATTCCATCCTCCAGCTGCTCCCTTTGGAGATCAGGAGGAGTTTCTGGGATCCTGGATGTGGAAATTCCATTTCCAGGGATCAATTCCGTCCTTCCCCAACCAAATTCCAATGTTCAGCTCCTCCCATGGAATTTCAGCAGTCAGGGAGGGATTTTTGGGATGCAGTTCCAGATCCACGTCCCCCCTCCTTGGGATGTCCCCTGGCATCTCTGGGGCTGTCCCATCACCCAGCTCTGGTTTTTGGGGTGACCCCGAGCACATCTCACCCTTTCCTGTGGTTTTTGGGGTGACCCCGAGCAGTTTTCACCCTTTCCCCACAGTTTTAGGAGCAGGAAAATGCAGGATCCCCCTCGGGGGTGCCACGTGTGCCTTGTGGGAGCAATCCCAGTGTGAAATTTGCTTTTTGCTGCCTTTTGGTTGTGTCTTAACCCAATAAATCCCTGCACCAAAAGTTCCCTGTGCCTTAAAGTGGGGAAATGGCTCTGGATCCTCCTGCCCTCGGCGGGGTTGGAGCTCTCAGAGCTGAAGTTTTTCCTTGAGAGTCATCGCAGAGCCAGAACAGCCTGGAAAACCCCTGGAGATGGGATTTGGGGAGTTTAATGTGGGAAAATGTGGGATAATTCCAGCTTTTGGTGCAGCCTCTGGAGCTCCTGCTCCCTCCTCTATTGGAAAAAGGCTCCCAATATTCCCAGTTAGATTGTGCCTGGGCCAGTCTGACCCTCGCTGCTGGGCCAAAGGCAGCAACTGCGGTGTGTCACCCCAGAGATACCTTGGCTTGCTGGAGATTGCAGCTGGGCACTGAACAAGCCCAGGCTTGTTAGGAACCCCGTTTACCTCAGGAGGAATGGCTTCAGGTGATGGTGAAGAGAAAAAGGAGAGGATTCTGTTGCCCAATTGATAAATGACACAAAACTCGGATAAGTTTTGTGGGTGCTTTATTAAGGGCTCGGGGAACTGGGGGGACTCACGTCCCAAAGTCCGAGCCCCCAAATTCACGTTTGGGTGCTTCCCTCTTATACATGAGATTCACAACAAAGTCTCCAAGAAACAGTTCCCCGTTCCCCTTGCCTGGTCACAGACCCCTTGTGATACATTCCTTGGTTCACAAACAGGATCATTAATCCTCTGCTTATCTTATTCTAAGAGCATTGTATGCTGCCTCCAGACAGGTTAGCATTCTTACTTTCCTGCACTAGTTTAATTATTTATTAAATCCCTAAGACTGCCTGCTAGGTTACACACAAAACCCAACACACTTTCAACGGCTACAAAACTACTTTTTAACAAACCAGTTCACATACAACTCACTATAATTAAATATTTTCCTAAATTTCATTTCTTTTCCAGCAATTCTGCTGGAGGGTTTAATGTCCAGAGGTTTATTCCATGGTTACAGAGGTCTGAACGTGAGCAACTGCTCCAACAGAATAATGACCACATGGTCTGATCACCTTTTAAGCTCAGGGACAGGGGAGGGGAGGTACAGGTGAGCACCAACCAGGTGAGAGGGGCAGGGTCTCAGGGGAAGATGACACCCAGACAGGCCAATGACCCCTGGGCATAGGGGCATCCTTTGAACTTGACCAAGCACACGACGCCTTGCTGGAATGTTCAGCCTGATTGACAGGACTCACTCAGCATGGGGGCAAGGGGGAAGGGAGAGAGGTAGAGGCATGATGCCGAATTTTGCCCCAAAAGGCGAGAATAACTGCTTAAGAGACTCAGCTTAAGTCAGATAAGCAGAAGGTATTTTATTACGACACGTCGGAGAAATCACAAAATGGATTTCCTAATTTCCCGTAACAAAAGCAAGCTTTTATACAGTTTTGGATATAAGATTGCATCAGATCATATACATAATCATATCTTTGCATGAATATTCATAGGGGGCGTGGTGTAGGCGGAGCGTGGGCGGGGACACCTCTTTTGAGGATCACCTTGGTGGTCGTTCCGGTTGCCTTCATCATGGGCTGGGGTCTCCTGATGAGTCTTCCTCTTTAAACTTTTGAACTTCTTTCCTAATTTGGCCAATTCCCGGTGTGCTTGGCTTGGTCCCTATGGCTTGGCAAAGTTCTTAGGGTCAGTTTGACACTGTTGGCTCTGGACATGCTCAGCCCATCAGTTCTTCTATACCTATCTCTCTTTCCTGTCTTTGTGTTTCATACTTTAGCTGATTTATTGCTCTATGTGTTTCCTAAATGCTATGCTTTCTTCAAATGCCTCACATTCTATGTTTTAACTCATTATTTCTTGAAGGCTATCTGCTTTGGGGCTTCAGGCACACCTGGGGAAGTGACCTGGAAGGCCAAAACGGGACATTACAGCACACCACAACACTCCTCCTCCTCTCGTGGGGGCTCCGAGGGTGTTTGTGCCTTGGGGGGAGCTCAGCTGCTCCTTGGAGTAACCTGGGAGTAGGGACAGAGGAATGCCGAGGGTGGGATGTGGGGAAGGGGTTGGGGATCCTGGGACATGGGGAGATCCCGAGGGATGGGAGCGAAAATCAGCCAGGACCTGCTGGGAACGCGCTGCTGATCGGGCTGGGAGGGGGAAATCCTGCTGGGAAAGGGAAAATGCAGTCTGGGAAAGGGAAAAGGCATTTTGGGAAATGGAAAAGGCATTTTGGGAAATGGAAAATGCATTTTGGGAAAAGGAAAATGCAGTCTGGAAAAAGGGAAATGCATTTTGGGAAAAGGAAAATGCAGTCTGGAAAAAGGAAAATGCATTTTGGGAAATGGAAAATCCATTTTGGGAAAAGGAAAATGCAATTTGGGAGGAGAAAGATCCCTTCTGGAAAAAGGGAAATGCATTTTGGAAAAAGGAAAATGCAGTCTGGAAAAAGGGAAATGCATTTTGGGAAAAGGAAAATGCATTTTGGGAAAAGGAAAATGCATTTTGGGAAATGGAAAAGGCATTCTGGGAAATGGAAAATCCATTTTGGGAAAAGGAAAATGCAGTGTGGAAAAAGGAAAATGCATTTTGGGAAATGGAAAATGCATTTTGGGAAAAGGAAAATCCTTTTTGGGAAATGGAAAATCCATTTTGGGAAAAGGAAAATGCAGTGTGGGAAATGGAAAATGCATTTTGGGAAAAGGAAAATGCAGTCTGGAAAAAGGGAAATGCAGTCTGGAAAAAGGAAAATGCATTTTGGGAAAAGGAAAAATTCTCCTGGGAGGGAGAAAATTCTTTTGAGAGGAGGGAAATTGATTTTGGGAGAAGAAAAATCCATTCTGGGAGGAAAATCGTTCTGGGAGGAAGGAAATCTGTTCTGGGAGAAGGGAAATCCATCCTGGGTGGGGGAAAATCCCTTCTGGGTAAAGGAAAATGTATCCTGGGAGGAGGAAAATTCTCCTGGGAGAAGAAAAATCCGTTTTGGGAGGGGAAAAATCCGTTTTGGGAGGGGAAAATCCATTTTGGGAGGGGAAAAATCCATTTTGGGAGGGGAAAAATCCTTTTTGGGAGGAAGAAAATCCATTTTCGGAGGGGAAAAATCCATTTTGGGAGGGGAAAAATCCGTTTTGGGAGGGGAAAAATCCATTTTGGGAGGGGAAAAATCCGTCTTGGGAGGAGTTTTCCCGCCTGCAGCTCCTCCTGGCCTCCTCTAGGAGCCGCTGCAGAGTTTTTGATCTCTCCTGGCCGGGAATTCCCGACCCAAACTCGGGAACTGCGGCTCCTGCGGCAGCAAAAGTACCCAAATTCCCCAAAATTCCCAAAGATCCCCACATTCCCAAAAATCCCCAAATTCCCAAAAATTCCCCAAAATTCCCCAAAATTCCCACATTGCCCAAAATCCCCAAATTCCCAAAAATTCCCCAAATTCCCCAAAATCCCCCAAAATTCCCAAAGATCCCCACATTCCCACATTCCCCAAAATCCCCAAATTCCCCCAAAATTCCCGAAAATTCCCAAAGATCCCCAAATTCCCACATTCCCAAAAATCCCCAAAATTCCCCAAAATCCCCAAATTCCCACATTCCCAAAAAATCCCCAAATTCCAAAAAAATTCCCAAAAATTCCCCAAATTTCCCACATTCCCAAAACTTCCCAAATTCCCCAAAATTCCCAAAAATTCCCCAAAATCCCCACATTCCCAAAAGTTCCCCAAAAAATCCCAAAAATTCCCCAAAATTCCCACATTCCCAAAAATCCCCAAATTCCCCCAAATTCCCAAAAATTCCCAAAGATCCCCACATTCCCCAAAACCCCCCAGAATTCCCAAAGATCCCCACATTCCCACATTCCCCAAAATCCCCAAATTCCCACATAACTGGGAATTTCCCTGCCCTGGAAAGCCCAGACTTCCATCTGCAAAAGGCAGGAATGGAGATTCCATTGAAAATGGCACCAGTCCTTCCCTGCTCCTGCAGAAAATCCTCAAAATCCCCAAAATTCCATTAAAATAAAAGAGAAAATGGGGATAAATCGGCAGCAATCCTTCCCTGCTCCTGCTGCAGATTCCCAGGAAAGCCCAAATTCCATAGAAAAAAAGAGAAAATGGGGATAAATTGGAACCAATCCTTCCCTGATGTTGCAGAGGGTCCTGAAAATCCCCAAAATTCCATGAAAAAAAGAAGGAATGGGGATAAATTGGCACCAATTCTTCCCTGCTCCTGCTGCAGATTCCCAGGAAAGCCCAAATTCCATAGAAAAAAAGACAAAATGGGGATAAATTGGCACCAATCCGTCCCTGATCTTGCAGAAGGTCCTCAAAATGTCCAAAATTCCAGGGAAAAATAGAGGAAATGGGGATAACCCTCAAGCAGGCACCAATCCTTCCCTGCTCCTGCAGAAGGTCCTCAAAATCCCCAAAATTCCATAAAAAAAGAGGGAATGGGGATAAGCTGGACCTCCCCTGGTCCTGCTGCAGGTTCCCAGGAAATCCCAAACTTCCATTAAAAAAAAAGAGAAAATGGGGATAAATTGGAACCAATCCTTCCTTGCTCCTGCAGAAAATCCTCAAAATCCCCAAAATTCCATTTAAAAAAGGAGGGAATGAGGATCATTTGGCTTCAATCCTTCCCTGCTCCTGCTGCAGGTTCCCAGGAAATCCCAAACTTCCATTAAAAAAAGGAGAAAATGGGGATAAATTGGAACTAGACTGTCCCTTGCAGAAGGTCCTCAAAATGTCCCGAACTTCCATAAAAATATTGAGGGAATGTGGATAAGTTGGCATCAATCCTTCCATGTTCCTTCAGAAAGTCCTCAAAAATCCCCAAAATTCCATGAAAAAAAGAAGGAATGGGGATAACCCTCAGGTTGGAACCAATCCTTCCATGATCTTACAGCAGGTTCCCAGGAAACCCCAAATTCCATTAAAAAAAAAAAAAAAAAGAGAAAATGGGGATAAACTGGAACCAATCCGTCCCTGATCTTGCAGAAGATCCTCAAAATCCCCAAAATTCCATTAAAAAAAGAAGGAATGGGGATAAATTGGCACCAATTCTTCCCTGCTCCTGCTGCAGATTCCCAGGAAAGCCCAAATTCCATAGATAAAAAGAGAAAATGGGGATAAATTGGAACCAATCGTCCCTGATCTTGCAGAAGGTCCTCAAAATGTCCCAAATTCCAGGGAAAAAAAAGAGGAAATGGGGATGAGCCTCAAGCTGGCACCAATCCTTCCATGGTCCTGCAGAAGATCCTCAAAATCCCCAAACTTCTATTAAGAAAAGAAAGAATGAGGATAAATTGGAACCAATCCTTCCCTGCTCCTGCAGAAAGTCCTCAAAAATCCCCAAAATTCCTTAATAAAGAGTGGGAACGGGGATAAACTGGCAAAAATCCTTCCCTGCTCCTGCAGAAAGTTCCCAGAAAACCCAAAAATTCCATTTTAAAAAAAGAGGGAATGAGGATAATTTGGAACCAATCTTTCCCTGCTCCTGCAGAAAGTCCTCAAAATGTCCCGAACTTCCATAAAAAATTGAGGGAATGTGGATAAGTTGGCATCAATCCTTCCATGTTCCTGCAGAAAGTCCTCAAAAATCCCCAAAATTCCATGAAAAAAAGAAGGAATGGGGATAACCCTCAAGCTGGAACCAATCCTTCCATGGTCTTACAGCAGATTCCCAGGAAACCCCAAATTCCATAGAAAAAAAAGAGAAAATGGGGATAAATTTGGAACCAATCCGTCCCTGATCCTGCAGAAAGTCCTCAAAAATCCCCAAAATTCCATTTAAAAAAGAAGGAATGGGGATAATTTGGCACCAATAAGGGGATAAATTGGCACCAATCCTTCCCTGCTCCTGCTGCAGATTCCCAGGAAAGCCCAAACTTCCATTAAAAAAAAGAGAAAATGGGGATAAATTGGAACCAGTCCTTCCCTGATGTTGCAGAGGGTCCTGAAAATCCCCAAAATTCCATGGAAAAAAGAAGGAATGGGGATAAATTGGCACCAGTTCTTCCCTGCTCCTGCTGCAGATTCCCAGGAAAGCCCAAATTCCATAGATAAAAAGAGAAAATGGGGATAAATTGGAACCAATCCGTCCCTGATCTTGCAGAAGGTCCTCAAAATGTCCAAAATTCCAGGGAAAAATAGAGGAAATGGGGATGACCCTCAAGCGGGCACCAATCCTTCCATGCTCCTGCAGAAGGTTCCCAGAAAATCCCAAAATTCCATTAAAAAAAAGAGAGAATGGGGATGAGTTGGCATCAATCCTTCCCTGCTCATGCAGAAGGTTCCCAGAAAATCCCAAAATTCCATTTTAAAAAAAGAGGGAATGAGGATAATTTGGCACCAATCCTTCTCTCTGTTCCTGCTGCAGATCCTCAAAATCCCCAAAACTCCATGAAAAAAATAGAAGGCATGAGGATAATTTGGCACCAATCCTTCCATGCTCCTGCAGAAAATCCTCAAAATCCCCAAAATTCCATTTAAAAAAGGAGGGAATGAGGATCATTTGGCTTCAATCCTTCCCTGCTCCTGCTGCAGGTTCCCAAGAAATCCCAAACTTCCATTAAAAAAAAGAGAAAATGGGGATAAATTGGAACCAGTCCTTCCCTGATGTTGCAGAGGGTCCTGAAAATCCCCAAAATTCCATGAAAAAAAGAAGGAATGGGGATAAATTGGCACCAATCCTTCCCTGCTCCTGCTGCAGATTCCCAGGAAAGCCCAAATTCCATAGAAAAAAAGAGAAAATGGGGATAAATTGGAACCAATCCGTCCCTGATCTTGCAGAAGGTCCTCAAAATGTCCCAAATTCCAGGGGAAAAAAGAGGAAATGGGGATAAACTGGCAAAAATCCTTCCCTGCTCCTGCAGAAGGTCCTCAAAAATCCCCAACATTCCATTAAAATAAAAGAGAAAATGGGGATAATTTGGCACCAATCCTTCCCTGCTCCCACAGCAGATTCCCAAAATCCCACAAAATTCCATAAAAACCCACCAGGGGATTCAGTTCCCAAAATTGGGGTGTCTGAGGTGAAACGGGCACCGAGAGGCCCCAAATCCAGGCGGGTTCCAACCATTCCCACCCCAAAGCAGGAATTCCGTGGGGATCTGGCCCTGCAGGGATTCACCCAGAGCCACGGCTGGGGATGGTGCAGATTTCCATAAAAAAAACCAGGAATATTTGGGCAAAAACTCCATGGAAATATTGGAGGTTTTCCCATCGAACACGGCGAAAATCTCGATGCCGGAATCCTGGAGCAGGAATTTGGGAATTTCTGGAGATTCCTCTCCTTGCCCAGAGCCTGCAGCTGCCAGGATCTGGAAGCAGAATTTCTTTGAACCACCAAAATCTCAATTTCCACCCATTTCCTCCTTTCCTTTGCCCCATTTTTCCCTGCTCCCACTCCCAACAAATCCTTCAGGAAATGTCCAATATTTCCCCTCTCCCTCCAAGATTTTTTTCTGGAAATTTTCCCTGCCACCTCTCCCTCCTCAGCCCCTTTGGAGCTGCTGAAAGGAGGGATTATTCCCTATTTATCCAACATTTATCCAACATTTATCCCCATTTCTCCTGGGCAGAGCATCAATCTGCACCTTGCTCTTGTCACCTGCTCCAAACCTCGCTGGGGCCTGGCCAAAAGCAAATAAAACAAGAATAAAAATTTAAATAAAGGTGATGGATGGATGGATTGGGCTGGGCTGGGAGGTTTTGGAGGGTTCAGCTTCCTGCAGGTGATGAGAAAATTGATTTTTGTTTGGCAAACCTCGGAGCAGGTGGAAGAGAAAAGAGCAGGAAATCCTGGTTTTCCTCTTCTGAGCCAAAATTGGGATTATTGGGGTGGGAAACAAAGCAGGAGCT
The DNA here is from genome assembly GCF_035770615.1 of Melospiza melodia melodia. Classification (NCBI taxonomy): domain Eukaryota; kingdom Metazoa; phylum Chordata; class Aves; order Passeriformes; family Passerellidae; genus Melospiza; species Melospiza melodia. The sequence continues at coordinate 8,754,725 of NC_086216.1, read as the reverse complement.
GAGCGAGGCAAAGGTGGGGATGCTCTGAGGGCGTTGGAGCTGCTGAATCCCAGCACGAAAAAAGCCCAAAATTGACAAAATTAGGGCTGGAATTCCATCAGGATATTTTTATTTCCTTGGGTTCCAGTGACAACTGCAGCAGCATTTCCCACCTGGATCCCAAGTTGGTCAGCAGTAAAGAAAACACTTTAAAAAAAAAAATATTTATTTTATTTGGCCAAGGCAAAAAAAAAAAAAAAAAAAAAAAAAACCAAACAAAAAGCAGATTAAGAGCTGCAAAAGTTCCTCACCCTGCCTTGAATAACTGTGCATTTGTGGCAGGTGAAGTTGGGTCAGAGAAAGGGCTAAAATCAAGGATTTGGTGTCAGAAACTGAACTAAAATCAAGGATTTGGTGTCAGAAACTGAGCTAAAATCAAGGATTTGGGGTCCCAGATCAGGATAAAATCAAAGATTTGGGGTCAGAGATAGAGCTAAAATCCAGGATTTGGGGTCACAGACCGGGGTAAAATCAAGAATCTGAGTCCCAGACTGAGCTAAAATAAGATTTGGGGTCACAGACCAGGTTAAAACCAAGGATTTGGGGTCACAGACTGAACTAAAACTGAGGATTTTTGGGTCCCAGACTGGGCTAAAATCCAGGATTTGGGGTCAGAAACCAGGCTAAAATCAAGGATTCTACACCACAGACTGGGCTAAAATCCAGGATTTGGGGTCACAGACCAGGTTAAAACCAAGGATTTGGAGTCACAGACTGGACTAAAATTAAGGAATTTTGGATCAGAGACTGGGCTAAAGAAAGGATTTGGGGTCACAGGCCAGGCTAAAAGGATTTGGGGTCACAGACTGGGATGAAATCAAGGATTTGGGGTCACTAACCAGGCTAAAATGAGAGATTTGGGGTCACAGACCAGGCTAAAACAAAGGATTTTTGGGTCAGAGACCCGGCTAACATCAAGAACCTGGGTTACAGACTGGGCTAAAATCCAGGATTTGGGGTCACAGACTGAACTGAAATTGAGGATTTTTAGATCCCAGACTGAACTAAAATCCAGGATTTGGGGTCACAGACTGGGATAAAATGAAAGATTTGGGGACACAGACCAGGTTAAAATCCAAAATTTGGGGTCACAGATTGGACTAAAATTAAAGATTTTTGGGTCACAGATTGGACTAAAATTGAGGATTTTTGTCTCAGAGACTGGGCTAAAATCCAGGATCTGGGGTCCCAGACTGAGCTAAAATCAAGGATTTGGGGTCACAGACCAGGTTAAAACCAAGGATTTGGGGTCTCAGACTGAACTGAAATTGAGGATTTTTGGGTCCCAGACTGAACTAAAATCCAGGATTTGGGGTCACAGACTGAGCTAAAATCCAGGATTTGGGGTCCCAGACTGAACTGAAGTTGAGGATTTTTGGGTCCCAGACTGAACTAAAATCCAGGATTTGGGGTCCCAGGCTGGGCTGAAATCAGCAATTCCAGCTCAGGATTCCTGGCCCCGCTCCAGAGCGGTTTTACACCCGCTGCAAACACTTTCCACTCCCGGAGCTGCCGAGAGGAGCCAAATCCGAGGCCAAACACGAAAGTTCCCGTTCCCTTTGTGGCCGAGCGGGGCAGAACCCGCCGGGGAAGGAGCGGCCGGAACAAAAACTCCCGAGTGTTCCCTGCCGGAGCCCCGCAAGGCAAACAGGGGCTGGAACGGGACGGGAGCGGGGCAGGAGCCGGAACGAGCGGCGGTGTTTGAGCACAGACCGGGATTAACCTCGGATGGGGGAACAAAAACAGAGCAAACCCAGCCCGGATCCTGGATTAAACCCAGGGCGGAGCCCGGGAGGGACAGAGCGGGGAATTCGGGGATGGAGCAGCCTGGGGAGGGGGGGAAAGGGGGCCTGGAAATGGCCTGGAAAGTTCCTGCGCTCCCCTGGGAATGGGATCTGGTCAGGGGAATGCATCCTGTTCTGGAATGGGATCTGGTCAGGGGGAATGGGGTCCTGTCCTGGGAATGGGATCCTGTCCTGGGAATGGGATCCTGTCCTGGGAATGGGATCATGTCAGGGAATGGGATCATGTCAGGGGAATGGATCCTGTCCTGGGAATGGGATCTGGTCAGGGGAATGGGATCTGGTCAGGGGAATGGGATCCTGTCCTGAGAATGGGATCTAACCCCAGGAATGGGATCCTGTTCTGGGAAAGGGATCCTGACATGGGAAAGGGATCCAGCCCTGAGAATGGGATCCAGCCCTGGGAATGGGATCTAACCCCAGGGAATGGGATCTGGTCTTTGGAATGGGATCCAGCCCTGGGAATGGGATCCTGTTCTGGGAATGGGATTCCAGCCCTGGGAATGGGATCCTGTCCTGGGAATGGGATCTTGTCCTGGGAATGGGGTCTGGTCAGGGGAATGGGATCTTGTCCTGGGAATGGGATCCTGTTCTGGGAATGGGGATCTTGTCCTGGGATGGGGTCCTGTCCTGGGAATGGGGTCTAACCCCCAGGAATGGGATTGTGTCCTGGGAATGGGATCCTGTTCTGAGAATGGGATCCTGTCAGGGGAATGGGATCCTGTCAGGGGAATGGGATCCAGCCCTGGGAATGGGATCTAACCCCAGGGAAAAGGATCTGGTCTTTGGAATGGGATCTTGTCCTGGGAATGGGATCCTGTCCTGGGAATGGGATCCTGACATGGGAAAGGGATCCAGCCCTGGGAATGGGATCTAACCCCAGGAATGGGATCCTGTCCTGGGAATGGGATCGGGTCAGGGGAAAGGGATCCAGCCCTGGGAATGAGATCTAACCCCAGGAATGGGATCAGCCCTGGGAATGGGATCCTGATCTGGGAATGGGATCATGTCAGGGAATGGGATCCAACCCAGGGAAAAGGATCTGGGTCTTTGGAATGGGATCTTGTCCTGGGAATGGGATCCTGATCTGGGAAAGGGATCCAGCCCTGGGAACGGGATCTAACCCCAGGAATGGGATCCAACCCAGGGAATTGGGATCCTGTCCTGGGAATTGAACCCTCTCTGGAGAAAGGGATCCTGTCTGGGAGTGGGATCATGTCCTGGGAATGGGATCCTGTCATGTGAAAAGTATCCTGTCCTGGGAATGGGATCCAACCCAGGGAATGGGATCCAGCCCAGGGAATGGGATCCTGCCACGAGAATGGGATCCTATCGTGGGAATGGCATCCAGGCCTGGGGAAGGGATCTGGTCAGGGAAAGGGATCCAAGCCATGGAATGGGGTCTGGTCCTGGGAATGGGATTCTGTCAGGGGAATGGGATCCTGTCCTGGAATGGGATTGTGTCAGGGGAATGGGATCCTGTCCTGAGAATTGAACCCTCTCTGGAGAAAGGGACCCAGCCCTGGTAATGGGATCTGGCCCTGGGAATAGGATCCTGTTCTGGGAATGGGATCCCTTACTGGGAATGGGATCCCTTACTGGGAGAAGGGCCCTGCTCCCATCCCGCTCTGCCCTGCCGGGGGTGCCAGCCCGGCTGTGGCATTGGTGGCACCGCTGTCCCCTCGGGGCCGGGCATGGCTGGGCCCTGGCAGCTCATGGAACATTGGGAACCAGAACAAATCCACGGGTAAACATCCTTGGAAGGGTTTTTATGGGGTTTGTTCATCCCAGACATTCCAGCAGCTCCTTGGAGCCACAGGATTCCCCAGGGAAGGTCGGGGAGGGGCCGAATTCCCTGAGGGAGGGTCGGGGAGGGGCAGAATTCCCTGAGGGAGGGTCCGGGAGGGGCAGAATTCCCTGAGGGAGGGTCGGGGAGGGGCAGAATTCCCCAGGGCTGCTTCTCCTGTGGGGCTGGAGGGAAACAAGAGGGGAAAATGAAATAATGGCTGTAAGAACTCCAGGCTTGAGGGGTGGAAAGAGAAATCTTGGAATCTGGGAATGGAAGATCCCTGATTTTACCCTACAGCACCACGGGTTCTGCAGGACAGGATCCCATTCCCAGGGCAAGATCCCTTTTCCAGGATGGGATCTCATTCCCAGGACTGTGGGATCTCAGCAGCTCAGGACTGATGTGCAGAGTGACCGAGACCACCCTTGGGGGTCTCAGAGGTCCTGGGATGTTGCCAGAAGTGTCTGGTGGCTGCACTTTGATCCTGCACGGGAGACGACACCTGTATGAGGATGGGAGGATCTCACTGGGATAAATGGTGAAGGGATGGGTTAATTAGAGTGTGAAACACAGGGTTTAGGATTTCTGTACAGGGGGGTCTGGAGAAGTAAGATGGAGGAATTGGGGCGTGTCCTGTCCTTCTTCTTCTTCTTCTTGGCCTCCATCTTCTGTGGTGATGGTGGCACTTTGGGATTGGTTATTACTAAAAGTGCACTTGTCAATAAGGGTGAAAGGTATTGGAGGAAAAAAGGTAAATATTGTATATGTAATTTTGAGTATAAAGATAAGTGACCGCCCTGGGGGCTCTCAGTGTGCCCATGGCTGGCTGCTGTGCACAGACCTCTGTCGGGCCCAGAGAAAATCTTTTAGATAAACAATTAATAAACACTGAAGATCGAGAAAAAACCTGAAGCCTCTTCTCGTCCTTTGGAGCGTGGGCTGTCCAAGGCCACCCCGAGCCTTTCCAGGTCATTAAAACAGCCGAGAAACCGACACAAGACAGGATCCCATTCTCCAAACAGAATCCCATTCCCAAAACAGAATCCCATTCCCAGAACAGGATCCCATTCCCAGAACAGGATCCCTTTTCCCGGGACCAGAACCCATTCCCAGGGCCAGGTTCCTTTTCCCTGGACAGGATCCCATATTCCTATGACAGGATCCCATTCCCAGGGTTGGATCCCATTCCCTGGACAGGATCCCTTTCCCTGGACAGGATCCCTTTCCTTTTCTCCTCCTTTGAGCTCCTGCTCCAGCCTCAGGAATTCTGGACATTCAAACCCTTCATGGCCAACCAAACTGTGCTGGAAAATCTGGGAAAATCTGGGAATATCCCTTTGGAATCTCCATGTGGGAAACCAGGGCTGGAGGGAATGCCAATCCCCAAACTCTCTGAAGTTTTACCACCTTTATTTTTAAAATCTATCAGTCCCAAACCCCCTGGATGAGTTTTTTTTGGGAACAGCCACAACCCAGCCCGGCTGCCCTTTGCTGTTTGGCAGCAAAATTTGGGCTGCAGCAGGATTGGGGAGCAGGGGATGCTCGGCAGGATTATCCCGGCAGGAAACCCCCAATCCAGCCCCGGCTGTGGGGCCAAATTCCTGAGGTTTTCTTCTCTTGGAAACCCTGGAATCAGCTCTGGGAGAAGCCCTCGGTGGGAACGGGAGCGGGAGGATCCTCCCGCGCCTCCAGTGGGAAACTCCCGGAGCCTCCCCGGTGTCCTTGGTGTCCTGGCTCTGTCCTTGGTGTCCCCAACTCCTCCCCGGTGTCCTTGGTGTCCCTGGCTCTGTCCTTGGTGTCCCCAACTCCTCCCCGGTGTCCTTGGTGTCCCTGGCTCTGTCCTTGGTGTCCCCAACTCCCCCGGGACCAGCCGGCTCTGACTGGCAAAGGGAGCCTGGGGCGGCTCCAGAGGGGGAGAAATGGGAATTTCTGCTGCAGTGTTTGGGTTGGGAATGCCCAGCACGGAGGGGATGGTTGGGATCCGGCAGGGAAACGTCCCTGGTGCTCAGGGGGTCTGTGGCGGAGCCAGGGCCTGGGTCCCATCCTTGGTTCCCACCACTCTTCCTTAATTTCCACCCCTTTCCCTTCATTTCCTCCCTTTTCCTTCATTTCCACCCCTTTTCCTTCATTTCCTCCCTTTTCCTTAATTTCCATCCCCTTTTCCTTCATTTCCATCCCTTTTCCTTCATTTCCATCCCTTTTCCTTCATTTCCACCCCTTTTCTTCATTTCCACCCCTTTTCCTTCATTTCCATCTCTTTTCCTTCATTTCCATCTCTTTTTCCTTGATTTCCATCCCTTTTCCTTCATTTCCATCCCTTTCCCTTCATTTCCACCCCTTTTCCTTCATTTCCACCCCTTTTCCTTCATTTCCTCCCTTTTCCTTAATTTCCATCCCCTTTTCCTTCATTTCCATCCCTTTTCCTTCATTTCCATCCCTTTTCCTTCATTTACACCCCTTTTCTTCATTTCCACCCCTTTTCTTCATTTCCACCCCTTTTCCTTCATTTCCACCCCTTTTCCTTCATTTCCATCCCTTTTCCTTCATTTCCACCCCTTTTCCTTCATTTACACCCCTTTTCCTTGATTTCTGTCCCTTTTCCTTGATTCCCACCTATTTTCCTTAATTTCCACCCCTTTTCCTGGATTTTCACCCCTTTCCCTTGATTTCTGTCCCTCTTTCTTAATTTCCACAATTTCCCTTCATTTCCACCCTCTTTCCTTGATTTCCACCCTTTTTCCTTAATTTCCACCCCTTTCCCTTAATTCCCCAAAATTTTTCCTTAATTTTCACCCTCTTTCCCTGATTTCCACCACTTTCCCTTGATTTCCCATTCCTGAAAGCTTTCCTGCTCTCCTGGGAGAACATCTCCACATCCCAGAGGATCCATTCCCATTCCCAAGAGCTTTCCTGCTCTCCTGGGAGAACATCCCCACATCCCAGAGGATCCATTCCCATTGCTGAGAGATTCCCTGTTCTTTTCTTGGGAAAACATCCCAAAGATTCCTCCTCATTCCTGAGATCTTCCCCTCTCTTCTCCTGGGAGAACATCTCCACATCCCAGCAGATTCATCTTCATCCCCAAGGGCTTTCCTGCCCTTCTGGAGAACATCCCCACATCCCAAAGGATCCATTCCCATTCCCAAGAGATTTCCCTCTCTCCTTTGGAGGTTCCCCACATCCCAAAGGATCCATTCCCGAGAGCTTTCCTGCTCTTCTCCGGGGAAAAAAAAATCCCAAAGGACTCCTCTTCATTCCTGAGACTGTTCCTGCTCTTCTGGGAAAACATTCCTGCATCCCAAAGGATTCATTCTCACTCCTGAGAGCTTTCCCTCTCTTCTCCTGGGAGAACATCCCCACATCCCAAAGGATTCCTCCTCATCCCCAAGGGCTTTCCTGCTCTTCTGGGGAAACACCCCCACATCCCAAAGGATTCATTCCATTCCCAAGAGATTTCCCTCTCTCTTTTGGCGGTTCCCCACATCCCAAAGGATCCATTCCCATCCCCGAGAGCTTTCCCACTCTTCTCCTGGGAGACACCTCCGCATCCCAAAGGACACATCCCCATTCCTGACAGATTCCCTCTCTCCCCTGGAGCATCCCCACATCCCAGAGGATTTATTCCCATTCCCAGGAGCTTTCCCTGCCTCCCTGCAGCCCCAGGGCTCTCCCTGCCTTTCCCACCCCCTCTCCCCAGCTCCAAACCCGTTCCCTGCCTTGCCACCCCTCCGGCCCGGCCTTTCCTTGGCTGCAGTCCCTGGGATTCTGCCAGCGATGTGGTTCAGGCCATGCAAATGTTCCTCAGCAGCTCCATTATCCGCAGGAGCCTCCTCCCTCCCTCCCTCTTGTGTTTTTTTGGGAGTTTTTTATCCACCCCTCAAGCCTGGAGTTCTTACAGCCATTATTTCATTTTCCCCTCTTGTTTCCCTCCAGCCCCACAGGAGAAGCAGCCCTGGGGAATTCTGCCCCTCCCGGACCCTCCCTCAGGGAATTCTGCCCCTCCCGGACCTTCCCTCAGGGAATTCTGCCCCTCCCCGACCTTCCCTCAGGGAATTCTGCCCCTCCCCGACCTTCCCTCAGGGAATTCTGCCCCTCCCAGACCCTCCCTCAGGGAATTCTGCCCCTCCCTCCCTCAGGGAATTCTGCCCCTCCCGGACCCTCCCTCAGGGAATTCTGCCCCTCCCTCAGGGAATTCTGCCCCTCCCGGACCCTCCCTCAGGGAATTCTGCCCCTTCCCGGACCTTCCCTCAGGGAATTCTGCCCCTCCCGGACCTTCCCTCAGGGAATTCTGCCCCTCCCTCAGGGAATTCTGCCCCTCCCGGACCCTCCCTCAGGGAATTCTGCCCCTCCCTCAGGGAATTCTGCCCCTCCCGGACCCTCCCTCAGGGAATTCTGCCCCTCCCTCCCTCAGGGAATTCTGCCCCTCCCGGACCTTCCCTCAGGGAATTCTGCCCCTCCCTCAGGGAATTCTGCCCCTCCGGACCCTCCCTCAGGGAATTCTGCCCCTCCCTCAGGGAATTCTGCCCCTCCCGGACCCTCCCTCAGGGAATTCGGCCCCTCCCAGACCTTCCCTGGGCAATCCTGTGGCTCCAAGGAGCTGCTGGGGTGTCTGGGATGAACAAACCCCATGAAAACCCTTCCAAGGATGTTTACCCGTGGATTTGTCCTGGTTCCCAATGTCCCGTGAGCTGCCAGGGCCCAGCCATGCCCGGCCCCGAGGGGACAGCGGTGCCACCAATGCCACAGCCGGGCTGGCACAGAGCGGGATGGCAGCAGGGCCCTGGGCCCCGAGCAGGGGCAGCGTTGTGCCAGCGCCAGCCCTGGGACAATCCCACGGATCAGGAGGGATTTAAAGGATATTTCCCCTCCCCTCGGGCGCAAACAGGAATTCTGCTTCCCCAGGGGCTGGAGGAACCCCCTGGCTCCGGGGTCAGGTGTGGGATTTTCCCAGTTCCCATTAATCAGTGGGATATTTATCCCTGGGGATGATTGATGCCTTCACACTCCCCAGGGATTTCCTTCTCAAACAGCTCGGCCCCTTTTTTTTGTTTGCCCTGCTGTTGTGTGCTTGGAAAATAAAGGGAAAACTGGCTGGAAGCGTGATTAATGTCCATAAAACCCCGACGGGACGGGAGGGGAGCGGGGAGGGCAGGGCTGAGCTGCCCGAGGGGCTTCTCCCAACACAGCTGGGCTGGATCTGGAGCTGCTGCCTCGTCCCTGCTCCATCCCAGAAGATTTTGGCAGGAGCCCACCTGGATTTGGCTGTTCGGCAGGAAAATTCGGGATGGGGCTGGGTTAGGGAGCAGGGGGTGCCCAGCAGGGTTATCCCAGCAGGAAATCCCAAATCCAGGCTGGCTGTGGGTGTTCTGGGATAAACCATCCCTTGGAGAGGAGCTTTTCCCATCCCCTGGTGGGATCTGCTGGGCTGGGCTCCATCCCCAGCTCCTTTTTCCGATTTCATTCCTGATTTTGGTTGTTTTTTTTTTTGTTTTTTTTTTTTGCATTTACCAGGATAGAAATTGAACTTGGCAATAAGGAAGGGATTGGGGCTGGTTTTCCATCTGGGAAGGAGGGAAGGGAGTGTGGAGAGAAGTGGGATTGAAATCAGTCCCTCCCCACCCTCCGAGGGGGAACACACACACAGCGAGAATTCCCGGGACAAATGGGAATTCCCAGCACAAATCCCTGAATTTATGGTCCTAAAAAAAAACCCCCAAACCTGCCCCTGCCTGGGATTCCAGGACTGTGGAAAGCAGGAGCAGAAATAACCAGGATGGGGCTTCCAAACCCCTGGATGGTGCTGAAATTGTGGGGTTTGGGGGTGATAAGGAAAGAATTTCACTTGAAAACTCTGAATTTTGGGGAATAATTAGCTGGAAATGGGATCGGGGGTGATCAGGGATGTTGTGCTGAAGTTATGGGATTTTGGGGTGATAAGGAAAAGATTTCACTTAGAAACTCTGAATTTTGGGGAATAATTAGCTGGAAATGGGATCAGGGGTGCTCAGGGATGTTGTGCTGAAATTGTGGGGTTTGGGGGTGATGAGGAAAGGATTTCACTTATAAATTCCAACTTTTGGGGAATAATCAGCTGGAAATGGGATCGGGGGCGCTCAGGGATGATTTTGGCCTGGCTGGAGGAGGGATGGGGGCAGGATTGGGTGCTGAGCACCCGAAATGGGGATGGGTGAAGATTTTGGGGTGATTCCTCGCTCAAACCTCACTCCACGGAGTTGTGTCCTGGTTTTTGGTGCTGCTGGGACACTCGGGGTCACTCAGGGATGGAAAGAATCCCAAACTTGAAATAAAAATCCCAAAGCTGGGATGAAAACCCCAAACCCAGGATAAAAGCCTTCAAACCTAAAATAAAGTCCTCAAAAGCAGGATAAAACCCCCAAAAGCATGATAAAACCCCCAAAAGCATGATAAAAACCCCAAACCCCGGATAAAAACCCCAAACCCAGGATATAAACCCCCAAATCCGTGATAAAACCCCAAACCTGGGATAAAACCCCCAAACCCAGGTTAAAAACCCCAGACCCAGGATAAAAACCACCAATCCCAGGGTAAAAACCCCAAACCTGGGACAAAACTCCCAAACGTGGGATAAAAACCCCAAATCCATGATAAAAACCCCAAACCCAGGATAAAACCCCCAAATTCAGGAGAAAAGCCCCAAACCCAGGATAAAAACCCCAAACTCAGGATAAAAACTCCAAACTCAGGACAAAAGCCCCAAACACAGGATAAAACCTCAAACCCAGGATAAAAATCCCCAAACCCAGGACAAAACTTCCAAACCTGGGACAAAAACCCCAAAGGCAGGATAAAAACCCCAAACCTAGGACAAAAACCCCCAAACCCAGGATAAAACCCCCAAATTCAGGAGAAAAGCCCCAAACACAGGATAAAAACCTCAACCCTGCGCTAAAACCCTAGCCACAGGATAAAAACCCCAAACCCAGGATAAAAACCACCAACCCTGGGATAAAACCCCCAAACCCGGGACAAAAATCCCCAAACCCAGGACAAAACCTCTAAACCTGGGATAAAAACCCCAAAGGCAGCATAAAACCCAAACCCAGGATAAAAACCCCAAATTCAGGAGAAAAGCCCCAAACACAGGATAAAAACTCCAAACTCAGGACAAAAGCCCCAAACACAGGATTAAAGCCCCAAACCCAGGACAAAAACCCCAAACCTGGGACAAAAATCCCCAAACCCGGGACAAAACTTCCAAACCTGGGATAAAAACCCCAAATTCAGGATTAAACCCCAAATCCAGGATAAAAACACCAAACACAGGATAAAAACCCCAAATTCAGGAGAAAAACTCCAAACTCAGGACAAAAGCCCCAAACCTGGGACAAAAACCCCAAACCCAGGATAAAAATCCCCAACCCAGGACAAAATTTCCAAACCTGGGATAAAAACCCCAAAGGCAGGATAAAAACCCCAAACCCAGGATAAAAACCCCAAATTCAGGAGAAAAGCCCCAAACACAGGAGAAAAACCTCAACCCTGGGCTAAAACCCTAGCCACAGGATAAAACCCAAACCCAGGATAAAAAACACCAACCCTGGGATAAAACCCCAAACCCGGGACAAAAATCCCCAAACCCAGGACAAAACTTCCAAACCTGGGATAAAAACCCCAAACCCAGGATTAAAACCCCAAATTCAGGAGAAAAGCCCCAAGCACAGGATTAAAACCCCAAACCCGGGACAAAAACCCCAAACCCGCGACAAAACTTCCAAACCTGGGATAAAAACCCCAAAGGCAGCATAAAACCCCAACCCAGGATAAAAACCCCAAATTCAGGAGAAAAGCCCCAAACACAGGATAAAAACTCCAAACTCAGGACAAAAGCCCCAAACACAGGATTAAAGCCCCAAACCCAGGACAAAAACCCCAAACCTGGGACAAAAATCCCCAAACCCGAGACAAAACTTCCAAACCTGGGATAAAAACCCCAAATTCAGGATTAAACCCCAAATCCAGGATAAAAACACCAAACACAGGATAAAACCCCAAATTCAGGAGAAAAACTCCAAACTCAGGACAAAAGCCCAAACCTGGGACAAAAACCCCCAAACCCAGGATAAAAATCCCCAAACCCAGGACAAAATTTCCAAACCTGGGATAAAAACCCAAAGGCAGGATAAAAACCCCAAACACAGGATAAATCCTCAAACCTGGACTAAAACCCTAGCCACAGGATAAAAACCACCAACCTGGGATAAAACCCCCAAACCCAGGACAAAAATCCCAAACCCAAATGGGATAAAAACCCCAAACCTGGGACAAAAATCCCAAACCCAGGATAAAAATCCCCAAACCTAGGACAAAACTTCCAAACCTGGGATAAAACCCCAAAGGCAGGATAAAAAACCCAAACCCAGGAGAAATCCCAAACCCAGGATAAAAACCCCAAATTCAGGAGAAAACCCCCAAACACAGGATTAAAACCCCAAACCCAGGATAAAAACCCCAAATTCAGGAGAAAAGCCCCAAACACAGGATAAAAACCTCACCCTGGGCTAAAACCCTAGCCACAGGATAAAAACCCCAAACCCAGGATAAAAACTCCAAACTCAGGACAAAAGCCCCAAACACAGGATTAAAGCCCCAAACACAGGATAAAACCACCAACCCTGGGATAAAACCCCAAACCCGGGACAAAAATCCCAAACCCAAATGGGATAAAAGCCCCAAAGCCAGGACAGAAACCCTCGGCAGGTTCTGCTCGTTCCTGGCCCAGCTCCCGCAGTTTTATTCCAGAGGGTCCCAGAGCAGCAGGAATGGGGCCAGAACCAGAGATAAAACCAGAGATAAAACCCAAGATAAAATCAGGGATAAACCAGAGATAAAATCAGGGATAAAACCCAAGATAAAACCAGAGATAAAACCAGGGATAAAACCAGAGATAAAATCAGGGATAAAACCAGAGATAAATCAGAGATAAACCAGAGATAAACCAGAGATAAAATCAGGGATAAAAACAGAGATAAACCAGAGATAAACCAGAGATAAAACCCAAGATAAAACCAGAGATAAACCAGAGATAAAACCAGAGATAAAAACAGGATAAAACCAGAGATAAACCAGAGATAAAATCAGGGATAAACCAGAGATAAACCAGAGATAAAACCAGAGATAAAACCCAAGATAAAACCAGGGATAAACCAGAGATAAACCAGAGATAAAAACAGGGATAAAACCAGAGATAAACCAGAGATAAAATCAGGGATAAAACCAGAGATAAACCAGAGATAAAATCAGGGATTAAACCAGAGATAAACCAGAGATAAAATCAGGGATAAAACCAGAGATAAACCAGAGATAAAATCAGAGATAAAATCAGGGATAAAACCAGAGATAAACCAGAGATAAAATCAGGGATAAACCAGAGATAAACCAGAGATAAACCAGAGATAAAAACAGAGATAAACCCGAGATAAAACCAGAACTGTGGGGTCTGGGCAGAGCTTTTGGGGTCTGCAGCACCACCAGGAGACCCCGAGCAGGAACAAAATCAGCTGGGACAGAAACATTGCCCGAAAAGCACCCAGCAAATAAATCAGGTTAGAGCTCATCTCAGTTCAGGTCTCAGCTTCAGTTTCGATCTCATTTTAGTTCAGGTCTCATTTTTTATTTCCAGTTCAGATTTTATTTTCGGTTTAGATCTCATTTTTAGTTTAGGTCTCATTTCCAATTTAGATCTCAATTTTATTTTAGATTTGATTTTCAGCTTAGATTTTTTTCAGTTTAGATCTCATTTTTATTTTAGATCTCATTTCCAGCTTAGTTCTAATTTTCACTTCAGACCTCATTCCTAGTTTAGACTTAATTTTCAGTTTAGATTTATTTTCCATTCGGTTTAGATCTCGTTTGAGTTTAGATCTCAATTTCAGTTTAGATTTCATTTTGAGTTTCGATTTCATTTTCAGTTTAAATCTAAACTTTATTTTTTGATCTCTTTTCCAGTTTAGATCTCATTTTACACTTTAGGTCTCGTTTCCAGTTTAGATTTAAATTCCAGTTTAACTTACAGTTTAGATTCATTTTCCAGTTCAGTTTCACTCCCAGTTTAATCTCCTTTTCCCATCCCAGTCCCTCCCAGTTTAACGTTCCCATCCCAGCCCGTGCCGTGCGGGATGCTCCGAGCTGGTTTTAGCTTAAACTCGGTGTCCGAGCTGGTTTTAGTTTAAATTCAGGGTCCGTGCCTGTCCGAGATGGTTTGAGCTTAAACTCGGTGTCCGCGCCTGTGGGAGCCGGTTTTACTTTAAGCTCAGTGTCCGAGCTGGTTTTAGCTTAAACTCAGTGTCCATCCGAGCCGGTTTTAGCTTAAACTCGGGGTCCGTGCTTGCTCGAGCTGGTTTTAGTCTAAATTCTGTGTCCGAGCCGGTTTTAGCTTAAGATCAGTGTCCGTGCCTGTCCGAGATGGGTTTAGTTTAAGCTCGGTGTCCGTGCCGGTTTTAGTTTAGGCTCGTTCCCCGAGCCGGTTTTAGTTGAAACTCTGTGTCCGAGCAGGTTTTAGCTTAAGCCAGGTCCGTGCCTGTCCGTGCTGGTTTTAGTTTAAACTCTGTGTCCGTGCCGGTTTTAGTTTCAACTCTGTGTCCGAGCCGGTTTTAGTTTAAGCTCGGTGTCCGTGCCAGTCCGAGATGGGTTTAGTTTAAACTCGGTGTCCGAGCCGGTTTTAGCTTAAACTCAGTGTCTGTGCTTGTCAGAGCTGGTTTTAATTTAAGCTCGGTGTCTGTGCCTGTCTGAGCCGGTTTTAGCTTAAACTCGGTGTCCGTGCCGGTTTTAGTTCAGACTTGGTGTTGGGGCCTGTCCGAGCTGGTTTTAGTTTAAACTCTGTGTCCGTGCCGGTTTTAGTTTAGACTTGGTGTTGGGGCCTGTCCGAGCTGGTTTTAGTTTAAGCTCGTTCCATGAGCTGGTTTTAGTTTGAGCTCGGTGTCGGAGCCGGTTTTAGTTTAAACTCAGTGTCCGTGCCTGTCCGAGCTGGTTTTAGTTTCAACTCTGTGTCCGTGCCGGTTTTAGCTTAAACTCGGCCTCCGAGCTGGTTTTAGCTTAAGCTCGGTGTCCGTGCCTGTCCGAGATGGGTTTAGTTTAAACTCAGTGTCCGTGCTTGTCCGAGCTGGTTTTAGTTTAAGCTCGGTATCTGTGCCTGTCCGAGCTGGTTTTAGCTTAAGCTTGCTGTCCGTGCCTGTCCATGCTGGTTTTAGTTTAAGCTCGGTGTCCGAGCCGGTTTTAGCTTAAGCCCGGTCCATGCTGGATTCCAGCGGCCCCGCGGGTTCGGTGCCCTCGGGGGGTCACAAAGGGATTTTTATTTTTTTTTCCTGAGGTGAATAAAGGGATTTTTGTTGCCGCCAGCGGATGAGAGCAGGGATGGGAACATTTTGTAACATTTTCCCTCCGTCCTTCCCTCGGCAATCCGGGATCCTCGGGGGCTGCCCGGCCCTGGCACAAGAACGGAGCTGGAGATAGAGGAAAAGTTACTTTTCTGAAAAGTTCTTGTCCTGAAAGCGCCAATCCCACGGGCGCGGCTCGGCCTCCAGCGCGCAGAAATTCTGATAGCGAGGGAAGAATTCCCAGCTCCAAGCTCGGCGTCCTCCACTCCCTGCCCTCCCTTCCCCGCAGTTTTGCCACGGAATTTTCGCCTCCTCTGCCTGGGAGCTCGGAGGATTCAGCAGATGAAAGAGAAATCCCAAAAATTCCTGTGGAAAAGGGGAAAACCCGGGCAGTTCCTTCCCCTCCTTTGCTGGCTGCTCCAGGAGGGAATTTTCATTTTCATGGGAAGAGCAGGAATCACAGGAACGCTCCTGGAGCTTCCCAGGGAGGAAACCTGGGTGGATTTTAATTGCAGGAGATGAAATCTGCTCCAGCAGAGTTAGTCCAGCTGAGAAAATGCATTTCCAGCTGAGAAAATCCATTAAAATTCATTCAAGGAAGTATTCAGAAAATATTTAAGGAAATATTCCTTAATGTCCAATGTTAAGGATGTTTTCCATCTACAAAAGGAAGCGATAAAGGAAATCTCCTTTCCTCGTGGAATCGATGAGATTTTAAGTATAATTAATTTTTGAAATTTGGAATTTTTGCTGTTCTCTGAGTGCAAACGGGAAATTTCCCCCCAAAAACGACTTGTGGGGATCGTCCCGTCGCTGTTGTGGTGCCCCAGCGCTGGGATTTGGGCAGGTCCGTGGAATCCCGGGGTGATTTGGGGCTTGAAAGCCACAAGTGCCACCCCGAAATTGCATTTTCAGCGGGGATCCGCTGCTCTGCAGGTGCCGGAGCGCTCACAGGGCCAACACCCGGATATGCAAAGCTCGTCTGTCATTGTCCCATTGTCCCCGCCAGGGTGGCACCCGGGGCACCTCCGGCTGGGGAAGGGATTTGGGCACCTCCAGGGGCACGGACGGGGCAGCCGCGGGTGCCCTGGCAATTCCCAGAGCGCTGCAATCAAACTGAATTAATTGCTGAATTAAACGCAATTAAAACGTCTTTGGTTATTTCAGTGTCGGCGGTTTGTGCTGGGACTGAAAATCCCACCCCCTAATCCGATCTAGGAAGGGCAACACAGAGTTAGAACACCCCAAATTTAGGGGAAAAAAAAAAAAATTACATTTTCCACCTAAAAATGCAGTTTTTTACCGGGAGGGGCTCCAAGCTCCATCCAGGGCAGATTTGGGCACTTCCAGGGATGGAGCAGCCACGGATTCCCTGGCAATTCCCAGAGCGTTGCAATCAAACACTGAATTAATTAACTGATATGAAAATTTTGGGCTTTTTTTTGGGTTATTTCAGCGTTAGTGAGGAGCAAACTTTGAGCTGCCACTACTGCCAATCCTTCTGCTCTGAATTTGAGGAAAAACTGGATATTTTCCTCATGAAAAAAACCAGGAGGTGCTCCAAGAATTCCCCAGGGCAGGTAGGGCCAGGCGCCCTCAGCTCCAGCCTGGATTTGGGCACTTCCAGGGATGGAGCGGCCACGGATTCCCTGGCAATTCCCAGAGCATTGCAATCAAACACTGAATTAATTGATATTAACATTTTGGGCTGGTTTTGGTTATTTCAGTGTTAGTGACCAGAGAGGTTTCAGTGCTGCCACTAAAAATCCCACCCCTAACCTGCTCTAGGAAGGGCAACACAGAGTTAAAACACGCCAAATTTAGGGAGAAAATTATATTTTCCACCTAAAAAAGCCATTTCTACCAGGGGTAACTGATGTAGTAGAATCAGGGCAGGAAGGGCCAGGTGCCCTCAGCTCCAGCCTGGATTTGGGCACTTCCAGGGATGGCTTGCCGTGGGAATTCCCAGAGCCCTGCAATGAAGATTTTGGGCTCTTTTTCACTTATTTCAGTGTTAGTGATGAGACAATTTCACGCTGCCACTACAAAACACTGCGACTGCAATCCCTCCCTTCTGGATTAATGAAAAAACAGATCTTTTCCACCTAAAAAAGCCATTTCTACCCAGAGGTGCTACAGGAAAGGACATAGTAGAGTCAGGCAGGTTGGGCCAGGCGCCCTCAGCTCCAGCCTGGATTTGGGCACCTCCAGGGATGGAGCAGCCACGGATTCCCTGGGAGTTCCCAGGGCACTGCAATCAAACACTGATATAAAAGTTTCTTTGGTTATTCCGGTGTTAGTGATGAGACATTTTCACGCTGCCACTACTGAACGCTGTCACTGCAATCCTTCCTCTCTGGGTTCATGGAAAACCAGACCCTTCCCACCTACAGAAGCCATTTCTACCGCGAGGGGCTCCAGGAATTGATGCAGTACAGGCAGGGCAGGTAGGGCCAGGTGCCCTCAGCTCCAGCCTGGATTTGGGCACTTCCAGGCATGGGTTGCCCTGGGAATTCCCAGAGCACTGCAATGAAAATTTGGGGCTCTTTCTCAATTATTTCAGTGTTAGTGATGAGACAATTTCACGCTGCCACTGCAAAACCCTGCGACTGCAACCCCTCCCTTCTGGATTAATGAAAAAACAAAACTTTTCCACCCAAAAAAGCCATTTCTACGCAGAAGTGCTACAGGAAAGGACATAGTAGAGTCAGGGCAGGTTGGGCCAGGCGCCCTCAGCTCCAGCCTGGATTTGGGAACCTCCAGGGATGGAGCAGCCACGGATTCCCTGGCAATTCCCAGAGCACTGCAATCAAACACTGATATAAAAGTTTCTTTGGTTATTCCGGTGTTAGTGATGAGACATTTTCACGCTGCCACTACAAAACGCTGTCACTGCAATCCTTCCTCTCTGGGTTCATGGAAAACCAGACCCTTCCCACCTACAGAAGCCATTTCTACCAGGAGGGGCTCCAGGAGTTGACGTAGTAGAGGCAGGGCAGGTAGGGCCAGGCGGCCCTGAGCGCCAGCAGCGACATTCCCGGGAATTCTGGCGCTTCCTGGCGCGAGTCCGAGCGGCTCATCCCGGCCACCAGCTGTTTCCTCTTGGTCTTGTACCTCCTGTTCTGGAACCAGATCTTCACCTGGGTCTCGGTGAGCTGCAGGTGCCGGGCCAGGTGCGCTCTCTCGGGGGCCGACAGGTATTTCTGGTGGCTGAATTTGCGCTCCAGCTCGATCACCTGGCTGTGCGAGAAGGCGGCTCGGGAGCGTTTGCCCGGCCTGGGGGGCGGTGGGGCCGCGGAGGGGCCGCGCTCGGGCAGGAACGGCCCCGGCGGCGCTTCTGGAAGGGAAAAACGGGGAAGAAATGCTTGGGAAAATCCCCATTGGGGAAAGATTCCCACTGGGATAAAAATTCCCACTGGGACAAAAATTCCCACTGGGACACAAAGTCTCTCTTGGATAAAATTCCCACTTGGACAAAAATTCCCACTGGGATAAAATTTCCCACTTGGATAAAAATTCCCACTTGGATAAAAATTCTCTCTTGGATAAAACTGGGATAAAAATTCCCACTTGGACAAAAATTCCCACTGGGATAAAAATTCCCACTTGGACACAAATTCCCACTTGGACACAAATTCCCACTTGGACACAAATTCCCACTGGGACACAAATTCTCTCTTGGATAAAATTCCCACTTGGATAAAAATTCCCACTGGGACAAAAATTCTCTCTTGGATAAAATTCCCACTGGGATAAAAATTCCCACTTGGACAAAATTCCCACTGGGATAAAAATTCCCACTTGGACACAAAGTCTCTCTTGGATAAAATTCCCACTTGGACACAAATTCCCTCTTGGATAAAATTCCCTCTTGGATAAAATTCCCACTTGGATAAAAATTCCCACTTGGACACAAATTCCCACTTGGACACAAATTCCCACTTGGACACAAATCCTCGCTTGGATAAAAATCCCACCTGGATAAAAAATTCCTATTTGGGCAAAATTCACCCCTGGACGAAAATCTCCACTTGTACAAAAGTTCCCACCTGACAAAAATCCCCACTTGTACAAAAAAATTCCCACCTGACAAAAATTCTCACTTGGACTAAAGTTCCCACCTGGATAAAAATCCCCACTTGGACAAAAATTCCTACTTGGACAAAATTCACAACTGGAAAAAAAATCCTCACCTGGACAAAATATTCCCGCTTGGACACAAATGGCCACTTGGACACAAATTCCCACTGGGAGAGAAATTCCCACCTGGGATAGGATTGGACATCTGGACAAAAATTCCCACTTGGATAAAATTCCCACTTGGACACAAATTCTCTCTTGGGCGAAAGTTCCCTCTTGGACAAAAATCCTCGCTTGGATAAAAATCCCACCTGGACAAAAATTCCTACTTGGGCAAAATTCACACCTGGACGAAAATCTCCACTTGTACAATAATTCCCACCTGACAAAAATACCCACTTGGACCAAAATTCCTACTTGGACAAAATTCTCAACTGGAAAAAAAAATCCTCACCTGGACAAAATATTCCCACCTGGACACAAATTCCCGCTTGGACACAAATTCCCACTGGAGAGAAATTCCCACCTGGGATAGGATTGGACATCTGGACAAAAATTCCCAGTTGGATATAAATTTCCACTTGGACAAAAGTCCCCTCCTGGACAGAAGTTCTCACTTGGACAAAAATTCCATGCAGAAAAATCCCACCTGGATGAAAATCCCCACTTGGACAGAAATTCCCACTTGTCCAAAAATCCCCACTTGTCCAAAAATTCCCACCTGACAAAAATCCCCACTTGGACACAAATTCCCACCTGGACACAAATTCCACTTGGGTAAAAATTCCCACCTGGACAAAATATTCCCATTCAGAAAAAAGTTCCCACTTGGATAAAAAACCCCACCTGAAAAAAATTCCCACTTGGGCAAAAATCCCAACTTGCACAAAAATTCCCACTAGGATAAAAATTCCCACCTGGACACAAATTCCATTGGGA
This sequence comes from Melospiza melodia melodia, assembly GCF_035770615.1. NCBI lineage: Eukaryota > Metazoa > Chordata > Aves > Passeriformes > Passerellidae > Melospiza > Melospiza melodia. Next base: position 8,734,722 of record NC_086216.1, on the reverse strand, counting down.
CAGAAATTCCCACCTGGATAGGATAGGATAGGATAGGATAGGATAGGATAGGATAGGATAGGATAGGATAGGATAGGACATCTGGACAAAAATTCCCACTTGACACAAAATTCCCACCTGCACAAAAATCCGAACTTGGACAAAAATTCTCACTTGGACAAAATATTCCCACTTGGAAACAAATTCCCACTTGCACACAAATCCTGACTTGGACAAAATTCCCACTTGGACAAAAGTTCCCACCTGGATAAAAATCCCCACCTGGACAAAAAATCCCCTCCTGGACAAAATTCACAACTGGAAAAAAATCCTCACCTGGACAAAATATTCCCGCTTGGACACAAATCTCCACTTGGACAAAATATTCTCACTTGGACACAAATTCCCACCTGGACAAAAATTCCCACTGGGAGAGAAATTCCCACTTAGGATAGGATATGATAGGACAGGACAGGACATCTGGACAAAAATTCCCACTTGGACACAAAGCCCCACCTGGACAGAAATTCCCGCTTGGGCAGAAATTCCCCCTTGTTCATAAATTTCGGCTTGGATGAAAGTTCCCTCTTGGACAAAATCCCCGCTTGGATAAAAATCCCCACTTGGACAAAAGTTTCCACCTGGACAAAAATTTCCACTTGGACACAAACCCCCACTTGGACAAAATTCCCCTCCTGGACAAAAGTTCTCACTTGGACAAAAATTCCCACGCGGAAAAATCCCACCTGGATGAAAATCCCCACTTGGACACAAATTCCCACCTGGACACAAAATCTCACCTGGGTAAAAATTCCCACCTGGATAAAATATTCCCATTCAGAAAAAAGTTCCCACTTGAAAAAAAGTTTCCACTTGGACACAATCCTCACTTGGACAAAAATTCCCACTAGGAAAAAAGTTGCCAATTGGACAAAAGTTCTCACCTGGACAAAAGTTCCCACTCGGATAAAAATTCCACTTGGACAAAAATTCCCACTGGGAGAGAAATTCCCACCTGGGGTGGGATAGGATGGGACATCTGGACAAAAAATCCCAGTTGGATATAAATTTCCACTTGGACAAAAATTCCCACTTAGACAAAAATTCTCACTTGGACAAGAATTCCCATGTGGAAAAATCCCACCTGGATGAAAATCCCCACTTGGACACAAATTCCCACCTGACAAAAATCCCCACTTGGACACAAATTCCTGCCTGGACACAAAATCTCACCTGGGTAAAAATTCCCACCTGGACAAAATATTCCATTCAGAAAAAAGTTCCCACTTGGAAAAAAGTTTCCACTTGGACACAATCCCCACTTGGACAGAAATTCCCACTGGGAAAAAAGTTGCCAATTGGACAAAAGTTCCCACTCGGATAAAAATTCCACTTGGACAAAATGCACACTTGGACAAAAATTCCCACTGGGAAAGAAATTCCCACCTGGGGTGGGATAGGATGGGACATCTGGACAAAAATTCCCAGTTGGATATAAATTTCCACTTGGATAAAAATTCCCACTTAGACAAAAATTCTCACTTGGACAAGAATCCCCTCTTGGACACAGATCCCCACTTGGACAAAAATCCCCACGTGGATGAAAATTCCCATTCAGTAACAAAATTCCCACTTGGGTAAAAATTTCCACTTGGACAAATCCCCACTTGGATAAAAATTCCCACTTGGAAAAAAATTCCCAACCGGGCAAAAATCCTGACTTGGATAAAAATCCCCACTTGGACACAAATTCCCACTTGGACACAAATTCCCATTCGGAAATAAGTTCCCACTTGGAAAAAAAAAAAAAATCCCAATTGGACAAAAATTCCCACGTGGATAAGATTTTCCCACTTGGACACAATATTCTCACTTGGACAAAAATTTCCACCTGGACAAAAATTCCCACTCGGAATAAAGTTCCCACTTGGATAAATATCCCCACCTGAAAAAAATTCCCACTTGGACAAAAATTCACACCTGGACAAAAATCCCATTTGGAAAAATCCCACTTGGACAAAAATCCCCACTTGGACACAAATCCCCACCTGGTCAGAAATTCCCACTTGGATAAAAATTCCCACTTGGACAAAAAATCCCACCAGGAAACAAAATCCCCACTTGGAAACAAAATCCCACCAAAATCACCTGGATTTCCTCCTTACAGAGAGGAAAAAAATTCCTATTTTTTATTCCTATTTTCCATATTTCCTTTGTTTGAATTTAATGGTGCGAGAGTCATATAGGGGAATTTTGTCTTCCTAAATCACAGGTTTTAATTAATAATTTGCAGAATTCTCTAGGAACAGGGGTCCAAGGGGTGCGTGGAAATAGGGATAGGGTAGAATAAAATCCCCAAAAAGGGATATTTTCCAGTGCTGGAATAGGAATAGCAAACAGGGATAGGAGTAATATCCCCTGATAAAAGAGGTGAGGATGGAATAATATCCTCAAATTAAATGGGATAGGACAGAATGGAATACAATCCCCAGGGTTAGGAACAGGGAACAAATTCCTGCCATAAATTCCATCCCATAACTCCAAGGCAATGCCAAGAGATTTTAGGGCAGTTTTAACCCTTTAACATCTCAAACTTCACACCTGGCCTTGGGTCTCCAACAAATTCCCAATGGATCACCAGATTCAAAGGTGCTGAGCTCCAGGGAAGTCTCACCCACAACAGCTAAAACCCCTCAGATAAATTTATTTCCGGAGTTAATCCCTTTTTGAGCATTATCCAAATGGAAATCAGCCAATTCTTTTGGCTTTTGGCCATTTCTCCGTTTATTTTCTTAAGGCGTGAACAGAAGCTCGAGAAAAAACCCAAGGGATTGAATTCCCAATTCGTGAATCCTGGTTGTCCCTGGAATCCCAGAGCTTTTATGTAGGAATTCCTGTTAACAGAATTGGGCTGCAAAGCCAAAATTCCCCTGGCAGGGCTGTCGGAGCCGGAGCTGGAGAATTCCAAAGGGATTTGGGGCTGTTTGGGCAGGGAAAGGCTGAGGCCCCTCTCCAAAAATCTTGTCCCAAATTCCTGTGTTCCACTGGGATTTTGGGACGCTGCTTCTCCCCCTCTGGGCAGCCCCTTCCCAAGGTGCCTTTTCTGGGATCTGATTAAAGGGAATTTTTTTTTCCCAAGCTTTTGTAGAAGTGCATCAAACTGGGTTTTGAAGCAAGGTTTTAGGCAGATTCTGAGCTTGGAGCCCTTTGGGGCACTGGGGAAAGGTTCTCACTCAGTCTCTGAATTCCTTATTCTCCTCTGCTCCAGCTCAGACATTCCTGGGGTTTAATCCAGGAGTGGCTCCAGCAGCTGGGTCTGGATCCTGATCCATTCCTGATCCATGCTCAGACACCCCTGATCCATCCCTGATCAATCCCTGATCCATTCCTGATCAATCCCTGATTCATCTCTGATCCATTCCTGATTCATCCCCGATTCATTCCCTGATTCAACAAGCACAGCCACGACTCCCCTGATCCATTCCTGATCCATGCTCAGACATTCCTGATCAATCCCTGATCAATCCCTGATCCAAGCAGAGCCATTCCTGATCCATGCCCAATCCGACCCAAGCACAGACTCTCCTGATCCATTCCTGATCCATGCTCAGACACCCCTGATCCATTCCTGATCCATCCCTGATCAATCCCTGATCCAAGCAGAGCCATTCCTGATCCATGCCAATCCATTCCCAACCCATTCCTTTATCCCAGACTCAGACAATTCTTGATCAATTCCCAATCCATCCCCAATCGAAGCGCAGGCTGTCCTGATCCATTCCTTATCCCAGACTCAGACATTCCTGATCCAATCACGATCCTTTCCAATCCACCCTGGAAGGCACAGACTGTCCTGTTCTATTCCTGATCCATTTGTGATCCATCCCTGATCCATTCCTGATCCATTTGTGATCCACCCTGATCCAAGCACAGCCATCCCTGATCCATTCCCGATCCACTCCCGATCCACTCCCTGTCCCAAGCACAGCCATCCCTGATCCATTCCTGATCCATTCCAGATCAATTCCCAGTCCATTCCCTGTTCCAAGCACAGCCATTCCCGATCCATCCCAAATCCACTCCTGATCCATTCCCAATCCATTCCTGGTCCATCCCTGATCAATTCCCCGTCCCAAGCACAGCAGATGTCCCGATCCATTCCTGATTCCATCCCAGTCCACCCCTGATCCCTTCCTGATCCGTTTCTGATCCATCCCTGATCCACCCCTGATCCATTCCTGATCCATTCCCGATCCATCCCTGATCCATCCTGATCCATTCCCTGATCCATCCCTGATCCACCCCTGATCCACCCCGATCATTCCTGGTCCATTCTGATCCACCCCTGATCCATTCCTGATCCATCCCTGATCCACCCCTGATCCATTCTGGTCCACCCCTGATCCATTCCCTGATCCATTCCCTGATCCATTCCCGATCCACTCCCGATCCATTCCCGATCCATCCCCGATCCATTCCCGATCCATTCCCGATCCATTCCTGATCCACTCCCGATCCATCTGATCATCCCTGGATCCATTCCCTGATCCACCCCTGATCCATTCCTGATCCATTCCCGATCCATTCCCTGATCCATTCCCGATCCATTCCCTGTCCCCAAGCACAGCCATTCCCGATCCATTCCCAATCCATCCCCGCTCCATCCCCGATCAATTACCGATCAATTCCCGATCCATCCCCACTCCAATCCCCGATCGATTCCCGATCAATTCCCAATCCATTCCTGTCCCAAGCACAGCCATCCCCGCTCCATCCCCGATCAATTCCCGATCAATTCCCGATCCATCCCCGATGGGTTCCCGCTACCCTCCCGCCCCAGCACGGCCGTTCCCGTTCCCGTTCCATCCCGTTCCCGTTCCCCCGGCTTACCCGGCTCTGCTCCCCGCGCTGTCCCGGGGGCTCCGCTGGGCTGGGGTCGCTCGGGGGGCGCTCCCGTGGCCGCGCCGCTCCCCTCGCCGGCACGCTCCCCGCTCCTCGTTCCCGCTGCCCGGGGCTCGCTCGGGCTCCCGCAGGATGTCCTGGATGAGGAAGGAGCTGCGGGCCGTGCGGGGCCGGGCCCGGGGGAGCCGCTCATGGCCGGGGGGGTGCGGGCCGAGCTCATGCCCGGGGCTCGCTGCGTCCCCGCCCGGCCCTGCCCGCATTTATCCGGCCCGGGCCAAACCCCCCGGGGCTGATTGGAGCGCCCGGCACGGTCCCGCCCTTGCCCGGGGCTCGGCTTTGGGGCGCTGCCTTCCCCATCCCGCGCCCGGAGTCCCTCCCGTGATTTGGGGGGTCACGGCCGCCCCTCTGCGCCTCCTTCGCTCTCTCTGCCTCACAAATCCCCCCGGGCCTGAAGAGGAGCACCTGGATTTGGGGTCAAATGCGTCCAGACTGGGATTTTCTGGAAGAGCATCCTTGGAGGAGGTTCTGCATCATCACCCCAGTCCCGGCTCTGCGCCCCTCGCTCACGGGGAGCTGTTGGGAAAATCCTCCCACGAGCGTTTCCACCCCTGAGCTCTTCGGGAAAAACGCTGCTTCAGGGGGAAAAGCAGAGAAATAAACGGTTGGGTGGTTTTTAAATTATTTGAGGTTTTCCTCAAATGGGAATGATTTCCCACCCCTGAGCTGTTCGGGAAAATGCTGCTTCCACAGGGAAAAGCAGAGAAAGAAAAGGGTTGGGTGGCTTTTAAATTTATTTTGAGGGTTTTCCTCAAATGGAAATGATTTCACCCTGAGCTCTTCGGGAAAAATCTGCTTCCAGAGGAGAAGCAGAGAAATAAAGGGTTTGGCGGTTTTTAAATTTGTGATGGGAATGGTTTCCATTCCTGAGCTTTCAGGGAAATGCTGCTTCACAGGGAAAAGCACGGAAATAAAATGGTTGGGTGGTTTTAAAATTTATTTTGAGGGTTTTCCTCAAATGGAATGATTTCCACCTCTGAGCTATTTGGGAAGCGCTGCTTCCACAGGGAAAAGCAGAGAAATAAAAGGGTTGGGTGGTTTAAAATTTATTTGAGGGGTTTTCCTCAAAGGCATCCCCTTGATGAACTCCGAGCGTCTCGGGAAAACGGGGAAAGTCAAAGCTTTGCAAAGCTGCCTGGGGATGATTTAAAAGCCAGGGAGAGCAGCTCCAGAGGCAAATCCTGGCATGGAAAAGGCTGAAAGTTCAAGTCTGAACCTCAGACCAATCCCTCGGTTCATTTAAGAAGCCTCAACACCTTTAACAACAAAGTCTTGGCCACCCAAAGGAGCAAAATCCAAGAAAAACACACAAAGGGAGCCGCCTGCTGGAGCAGATCCTGTCCTGAGGATCTGATTTATTTGCGGTTGTAGGAAAACAACCCCAGCAGCCTCGGGATCCCCCGGGATGTGGGAAAAAAAGGGAATAAAAACTCACCTGGTGCCATCCAAGGCAAATCCATCTCCTGGGGATGCTCACGAGCAGAATCCCCGAGAATTGCGGGCAGTTTCTATTTCAATAAATCTCTAAATACGAATTTATCAGTGACTCCTCCACCTCTGCTGTCTCCAAACCCCTTTTCCTGCTGAATATCAGCCCTGACGCCTCCTTAATTCCAAAACCCATCCCGTTTAGCCGGGCCTGGTGTTTTTTTACTCTTAAAAAGGGAAACAAAAGATTTCCCTCAAATCCCCCTCGGGCTTTGTTGATTTTACAGGAGGTGTTTGGTTACAGCCGCCGGTTTGTGCAAACGTGCCCCAAACTTGGCTTTTCCAGCCCCCTTTTTTTTTTCCTTCTGCAGCCTCTGGTTTGGGAATATCACCCCAAGCTTGGGGAAGCTCAGGGGCTGCAATGCTGGCGCCTGGGTTTGGGCAGAGAAAGGGAATTTTGGGCAGAATTATGGAGGAATTGGGAATATCCTGAGCTGGGAGGGACCCACGGGACCATCGATCCCAACAATCCCAGCCCGTCCCTGGGGGCTTTGCCCGGAGCTCTCGCCATTCCAATTCCAGGCTTTTATTCCTGGGGGAAAAAAAGAAAATAATTCCTTCCTTATTTCTGCCTTTATTTGGGGGAGATTCACTGGGATTTGTGGCTGGAGCTCCAAGGAAATCCCGGTGTCGTTGGGGATTTCGGGTGAGCCCCGTGCGCTGCGAGCCCAGGGCTTCTCCCAGGGCAGGGAAAAGGGAATTCCCTGTGGAGTTGCATGGAAAAAGATCTTGTGGGATTCAGGGAAAAGGGAATTCCCTGTGGGACTGCAGGGAAAATGGAATTCCTGTGGAATTGCAGGGAAAAAGATCTTGTGGAATTCAGGGAAAAGGGAATTCCCTGTGGAACTGCAGGGAAAATGGAATTCCATGTGGATTGCAGGGGAAAGGGATTTTCCTGTGGGATTCAAGGGTGAGGAGAATTCCCTGTGGATTTACAGGGAAAAGGACCCTGTGGAACTGCAGGGGAAATGGAATTCCCAGTGGGATTGAGGGAAAAGGGAATTCCATGTGGAATCGCAGGGAAAAGGATTCCCTGTGAACTGCAGGAAAAGGAATTCACTGTAGAATATCAGGGAAAATGAATTTCTTGAGGAATTGCAGGGAAAAGGAATTCCCTGTGGAATTCCCAAACTTGGACGAAAAGTTGATTTTTGCCTGGATCATCAGGATTTGGTTTTGATTTTTCTTTGCTCAGGTTTGGATGCTCAGGTTCAAATTGCAGATGGTAAAATTCAAATACCAAGTGAGAAATGACAAGAGAGCGAAACCACAATTGCGCTGTTCAGTTTTTACTTGCAAATAATAATAATAATAATAATAGTAACAATAATATTAATAATAAAGGCAGAAATCCATACCTGTGCTGGGACTTATTGAGAAAAACAATCCAGAAATTAATCAAGAAATTACAGGGAACACAAAGCATTAAATATTGTCAATAATAGGAACCCTTTGGATCTGGCTGCTGAAATTCTTTGGGGTGGCAGGAATCCTTTGGATATGGCTGCTGAAATCCTTTGGGATTTAAAGAATAAATCTAGAAATTACAGGAACACAAAGCATTAAATATTATCAATAATAGGAATCCTTTGGATGTGGCTGCTGAAATCCTTTGGCTGGCAGGAATCCTTTGGATTTGGATAGTGAAATCCTTTGGGCTGAGAGAAATCTTTGGATTTGGCTGCTGAAATCCTCTGAGCTGGCAAGAATCCTCTGGATGTGGGTGCTGAGATCCTTTGGGCTGGCAAAAATGAATCTAGAAATTACAGGAACACAAAGCATTAAATATTGTCAATAATAGGAACCCTTTGGATCTGGCTGCTGAATTCCTTGGAGTGGCAGGAATCCTCTGGGGTGGCAGGAATCCTCTGGGATGAGGCTGCTGAAGTCTTTGGGCCTGGCAGGAATCCTTTGGATTTGGCTGCTGGGAGGAATCCTTTGGATTTGGCCGCTGAAATCCTTGGATCTAGCAGAATCTGGATTTGGATGCTGAAATCCTTTTGGGCTGGCAGGAATCCTCTGGACCTGGATGTGCAATCCTGGGACTGACAAGAATCTTTTGGATTTGGATGCTGAAATCTTTTGGGCTGATAGAAATCTTTGGATTTGGCTGCTGAAATCCTCTGGGCAGGCAGGAATCCTCTGGATCTGGCTGCTGAAACCCTTTGGGGTGGATGCTGAACTACTCTGGGGCTGGCAGGAATCCTTTGGATTTGGATGCTGAAATCCTTTGGATGTGGCTGCTGAAATCTTTGGAGTGGCAGGAATCCTCTGGGCTGGCAGGAATGCTCTGGCTGTGTCTGCTGCCCGACCGGGGCTGGGCTCTGGAGCACGGGGCACTGTCCCGGTGCCCGTCCCGGTGCCCATCCCTGTGCCCATCCCTGTACCCGTCCCTGTGCCCATCCCTGTGCCATCCTGGTGCCCATCCCGGTGCCCGCCCCAGTGCCCGTCCCTGTGCCTGTCCCGATGCCCATCCCGGTGCCCATCCCTGTGCCCATCCCAGTGCCCATCCCTGTGCCCATCCCTGTGCCCATCCTGGTGCCCGTCCCGGTGCCCGTCCCCGTATCCCCGGCTCCCGCTGCCGATCCCCGCGGGCATGGGCCGGGCGCTGGCGCTGGCGCTGGGCACCGCCGGCGGTGGCACCGGGTGGCACCGCGCGGACGCCGCACCAAGCGCTGCCCCCGGGCAGGAGCTGCAGGAGAAAGGCCCGGGAGCTCCCCGGGGAGCCGGGAAGGGCCGGGAGCGCCCCGGGCAGGGTTCGCCATCCCGCACCGGCACCGGCACCGGCACCGGCACCGGCACCGTGCGCGGGGGCACCGCGGGCACCGCCGGCTCCGGGCACGCTCCCGCCCGCTGCCGCTTGCTCTGGTAGCGCCGGTTCTGGAACCGGATCCTCACCTGTGCGGGGCTGAGCTGCAGCAGCAGCGCCCGCCGCTCCCGCTCGGGCCCGGACAGGGATTTCTGCCGCTGGGAGCGCCGCTCCAGCTCCAGCAGCTGCGAGAACAGAACAGAACAGAACAGAACAGAACAGAACAGAACAGAACAGAACCCGCGGGCCGCCCCGGCGCCTCTCGGGGCTCCCCCGGCTCCGCACCGGCCGCAAAGCTCGGGGCGAGCGGCGATTTCCCTGCGGCAGCGGGGGAACGAAGCAAAATCAGACCCAAATCCGGCTCTGGTCCCGGCCAGAGGGAGGGATGGAACGGGGAACGGCGTCCCCTGGGAACAGGGTGGAGGAGGGCTGGCGGTTCAGAAAGTAAAGGTGACACTTTGTAAATTTAATATGAATTTTCCTGTGATATCATTGAGAACTCAATAAAATTCCCCCCTCCCTTTTTAAATTTTTTATTATATTTTATTAAGGTGTTACACGAATTCTGGATAAAATTTCCTAATTTCCCCCCCCCCTTTTTCTATTGGTAAATTTAATATGAATTTTTCCCTTGATATTTATTGAGAACTCAATAAAATTCCCCCTCCCCTTTTAAAATTTTTTTTATTATATTTTATTAAGGTGTTACACGAATCCTAGATAAAATTTCCTAATTCCCCCCCCCCCCTTTTTCTATTGTAAATTTAGTTGTAAATTTAGTATGAATTTTCCTGTTTGGTAAATTTAGTTGGTAAATTTAATATGAATTTTCCTGTGATATTCATTGAGAACTCAATAAAATTCCCCCTCCCCTTTTAAAATTTTAAAATTATTTTTGTTTTTTTATTAAGGTGTTACACGGATTCTAGATAAAATTCCTAATTTTCCCCCTCCCTTTTTTTTTTTATTTTAAATTTTTTTTATTAGCGGTTTGGTAAATTTAGTTGGTAAATTTAATGTGAATTTTCCCTTGATATTCATTGAGAACTCAATAAAATTCCCCCCTCCCTTCTTTTAAAATTTTTTATTATATTTTATTAAGGTGTTACACGAATTCTGATAAAATTTCTAATTTCTCCCCCCCTTTTTCTATTGGTAAATTTAGTTGGTAAATTTAATTTTAATTTTCCTGTGATATTCATTGAGAACTCAAAAAAAATTCCCCCCTCCTTTTAAAAGTTTTTATTATATTTTATTAAGGTGTTACACGAATTCTGGATAAAATTTCCTAATTTCCCCCCCCTTTTTTCTATTTTTTAAATTTTTTTTATTAGCTGTTTGGTAAATTTAGTTGGTAAATTTAATATGAATTTTCCTGTGATATTCATTGAGAACTCAATAAAATTCCCCCCTCCCCTTTTAAAATTTTTTTTATTATTTTTATTAAGGTGTTACACGAATTCTGGATAAAATTTCCTAATTCCCCCCCCTTTTTCTATTTTTAAATTGTTTTTATTAAGCTGTTTGGTAAATTTAATATGAATTTCCCTCGATATTTATTGAGAACTCAATAAAATTCCCCCTCCCCTTTTAAAATTTTAAAATTATTTTTATTTTTTATTAAGTGTTACACGAATTCTGGATAAAATTTCCTAATTCCCCCCCCCTTTTTCTATTGGTAAATTTAATATGAATTTCCTGTGATATTCATTGAGAACTCAATAAAATTCCCCCCTCCCTTTTAAAATTTTTTTTATTATATTTATTAAGGTGTTACACGAATTCTGGGATAAAATTTCCTAATTTCCCCCCCCCCCTTTTTCTATTTTTTAAAATTTTTTTTATTAAGCGTCCCGTTTCCCTGAGGGAGCTGCGGGGATGCGCGGGGGTTATGCGGAGGGCGCGCCGGGATGCCGGAAAATGCCCCCAAACAACCGTAAAAAAAAAAAAAAAAAAAAACCCAAAAAAAAAAAAAAAAAAAAAAAACCAAAAAAACCCCAAACAAACAAACAAAAAAACAAAAAAACAAAAAAACAAAAAACAAAAAAAAAAACCAAAAAAACAAAAAAAAAACCCCAAAACAAAACAAAAAACAAAAACAACAACAAAACAAAACAAAACAAAACAAAAAAAAACCAAAAACCAGGGGGGTAAAAAACAGGGGAATAAAGGGAAAAGGGAGGATAAAGGGGAACGGGGTCCCCGGGCACTCACGCGGCCGCGGCTCGTCCTGCGCCGCTCGGGGATGGCCGGGAGCCTCCAGCTCGAGGATGTCCCGCACCGAGAAGGGCGTGGGCAGCATCTCCGGGCACGGCGGGGGGCACCGGGCACTGCCAGCCCCGCTCGGGGGCGCAGGAGGAGCAGGAGAAGGAGAGCAAGGAGAAGGATCAGGGGGGAGCAGGGAACAGTGCCGGGGGTCTCTCCGTGCCATCCGGGGGGCTCCGGCTGCCCCTGAGGAAGGAGCAGCCCCTTCCCTTCCCTTCCCTTCCCTTCCCTTCCCCTTCCCTTCCCTTCCCTTCCCTTCCCTTCCCTTCCCTTCCCTTCCCTTCCCTTCCTTCCCTTCCCTTCCCTCCCTTCCCTTCCCTTCCCTTCGTGTTTCCAAACCAAGGCAGCCGAGGGAGGGAGGGAGGGAGGGGGGCAGGGGGTGCCGGGCTCTGGGCTGAGCCGCAATCAGACAAATCGAGTCCATTTGAGCTCCATTAAGGTCACATTAGCGAGCGGCTGCGGCAGATAAGCGCTGATAAGGAGCGCGGACCACCAAGCTCCTGCGGGAGGGGGAGGGGGACGCTGCCACAGGGACGTGGGACAGCCCCAGCTCCTCCCAGTTTGTCCCAGTTTGTCCCACCGGCAGAGCATGGACAGGGGTCAGGGTGACTCCATGGTTCGGGTCTGGTGCCCCGTGGGACAGCGAGGGGGTCCCCAAAGGGCCGGGGGGTGATGCTGCGCCTTATCTGAGCCCAGGGAGCGGCGATTGCAATTAAAATTCCAGCGGGCCCGGGGGCGGGTGTGCGCTGATGGCCCCGACAGAGCCCCCCGCCCCAGGGAGAGCGGCCCCGAGGGGAGGGTGGGGAAATGAACGGCCCCGAGCGGGCAGGGAAGGGAGAATAAATCCGGGGGATGGGGGAGAAAAAGCGCTCGGAGCCCTCCACGGGTCCCGCTCTGATCCCGGGCTCGTTCCCAGCCCTGGGTTTGGCTGCGGGTGCTTTCGCATCCCTGCTCGTGGGGTCCTGTCCGAGGGATTTCCCGGCCTTTCTGAGATTCCACGATTCCCATTTTCCAGTCTGAAGTGGAATTTTGGCTGGACACACCACGGGAATCACCGAGCCTCACCTCCCCAGCTTCTCAGGCTCAGGGCTCAGCATCTCCTGAATCCCTCTGGTGGGGGAAGCCCAGGCCCTGCTCAGTGATTTCTTTCCTCTTACACTCTCCCTCTGAGATTCCTTTTTCCTTTCCTTTTCCTTTTCCCTTTCCTTTCCTTTCCTTTCCTTTCCTTTCCTTTCCTTTCCTTTCCTTTCCTTTCCTTACTCTTTCCTTTCCTTTCCTTTCTTTCCTTTCCTTTCCTTTCCTTTCCTTCCCTTCCCTTCCCTCCTTCCCTTCCCTTCCTTCCCTTCCCTTCCCTTCCCTTCCCTTCCCTTCCCTTCCCTTCCCCTCCCCCCTTTTTTGTGTTGCCATTTTTGGTAAATTTTGGGCCATTTTTTGCCATTATAACCGGCAGCCCAGCCCCAAACTCCCATTCCCACAGAAGAACGAGGCTGCAGCTCCCCTGCCCCAGCCCCTCCTCAGACCGAATCCTCCCGCGGTGCCAGCCCTGCCTCAGTTTCCCTGCTCCCAACGCCTCCCAGCCTTTCCCGGTGCCCGGGGATCCATGCCGGCCGGCTCTGGCCGCGTTGTTTGGGGCTGCGAGCGGACAGGGCTCGTTTCACACCTCGGCGCCGGGCTGAAATGCTGGGCTGGGATCGAGACGAGCAGGAAGGAGCTGGGGAAGCGGCTTCAGCCGCCCCTGCTGGCTCCGGGGTTGACGGGCGGGCGGGGTTTGGCTCTCGGCACCGCTGGGATGGGAAATGGATTTTCAGCCCGGATTGGTGTCCGGGATGGCTCTGGGGCCGTGTGGCTGCCCCGTCCCCTCTCTGTGCGCATCCCACAGGGCACATCCAGCCCTCCCTCGCTGGCTGCAGCACCCAGGGGCTTGGATGAGGCTCCTGAATCACCTCACGGGCCAAAACCTGCTGCTGAGCCCTCCTGGAGCCTTTGTGGGCTTTCCAAGGGTCACCAGGAGGGAACAGAACACTCCCAAGTGCCATCTGGGGGAATCGTGCCCTCCCCAGGGGGCTCAGTTCATTCCCAAGTGCAATCCAGGGAGGGTCAGACCCTTCCCAAGGGGGATCAGACCATTCCCAAGTGCATCCCAGGATGGATCATGCCCTTCCCAAGAGGCTCAGACCATTCCCAGGGGTCTCAGACTCTTCCCAAGTGTCATCAGGAGGGATCAGACCATTCCAGGAGTTTCAGGCTTTCCCCAAGGGCCATCCAGGGGGGATCAGAACACTCTGAATGCCATCCAGTTGGGATTATGCCCTTCCCAAGGGGCTCAGACCATTCCTCGGCGTCTCAGGCCATTCCCAAGTGCCATCCAGGAGGGATCAGACCCTTCCCAGGAGGGATCAGGCCCTTCCCAAGAGAATCAGGCCCTTCCCTGGTGCCATCCAGGATGGATCAGACCCTTCCCAGGAGGGATCAGAGCCTTCCCAAAGGATTCGGGGCCCTTCCCGAGGGGCTCAGACCCGTCCCGAGTGCCATCCAGGAGGGATCCAGTGCCATCAAGGTCATCCCGTGCCATCCAGACCCCTCCCAGGAGGATCAGACCATTCCCAAGTGCCATTCAGGAGATCAGAATAAGCCAGCCCAGTCCTACAGATCAGACCCCTTCCCCAGACCCGGACCCCCCTCCCCTCCCCAGTGCCACCCCGGGGGGCATCCGGCTCCACCGGAGGTCAGACCCTTCCCCAAGGGGGATCAGCCCATTCCCAAGTGCCATCGGAGGGCCAGACCCTTCCCAAGGGGTTCAGGCCCTGCCAGGGGGGATCATCCCCCTTCCCAGGGGTCTCAGGCTCTTCCCAAGTGCCATCCAGAGGGATCAGAACATTCCCAAGTGCCACCCAGGATGGATCATGCCCTTCCAAGAGGCTCAGACCATTCCTAGGGGTCTCAGACTCTTCCCAAGTGTCACCCAGGAGGGATCAGAACATTCCCAGGGACACCAGACCCTTCCCAAGTGCCACCCAGGGGGGATCAGAGCATTCCCAGGGAGGGTCAGACCCTTCCCAAGGGGGATCAGACCATTCCAAGTGCCATCATCCCCTTCCCAAGGGGCTCAGGCCCTGCCAGGGGGGATCATCCCCTTCCCAGGGGTCTCAGGCTCTTCCCAAGTGCCATCCAGGAGGGATCAGACCCTTCCCCAGGGGGCTCAGGCCATTGCCAAGCGCCATCCAGTGCCATTCAGATCCTTCCCAGGCATCTCAGAATCTTCCCAGGGGTCTCAGGCCCTTCCCAAAGGGCTGAGGCCATTCCCAAGTGCCATCCAGGAGGGACCAGATCCTTCCCAGGGGGGATCAGACAATCCCAAGCACTTCCCAAAGCTCTGGGCTGGACAGGGATGTCCCCGGGGAGTTCCTGTGAGAGCCTGGCAGGATCCATCTCGCATCCCTGCAGGATCCATCTCGAATCCCGGCAGGATCCATCTCAGATTCCTGACAGGATCCATCTCGAATTCCTGGCAGGATCCATCTCAAACTCCCGGCAGGATCCATCTCGAATTCCCGTCAGGATCCATCTCGAATTCCTGGCAGGATCCATCTCGAACTCCCGCAGGATCCATCTCAGATTCCCGGCAGGATCCATCTCAGATTCCTGACAGGATCCATCTCGAATTCTCTGCAGGATCCATCTCGAACTCCTGGCAGGATCCATCTGGAATCCTGACAGGATCCATCTCAAATCCCTGCAGGATCCATCTCAGGTTCCTGATAGGATCCATCTCGAATCCCTGCAGGATCCATCTCAAACTCCCGGCAGGATCCATCTCAGACTCCCGGCAGGATCCATCTCAGATTCCTGACAGGATCCAATCTCAAACTCCCGGCAGAATCCATCTCGAATCCCTGCAGGATCCATCTCAAACTCTCAGCAGGATCCATCTCAAACTCCCGGCAGGATCCATCTCAGATTCCCAACAGGATCCATCTCAGATTCCCGGCAGGATCCATCTCAGATTCCCGGCAGGATCCATCTCAGACTCCCGGCAGGATCCATCTCGAATCCCTGCAGGATCCATCTGGAATCCCTGCAGGATCCATCTCAAAACTCCCGGCAGGATCCATCTCGAACTCCCAGCAGGATCCATCTCGAATCCCTGCAGGACCCACGGCCGGCTCCACCATCCCGGCTCCCTCCGGCGCGGGGCCGATCCGGTTACGGCTCCCCAGGGCCATTACTCCTCTCTCTAACCGGGTTAGGTGAAACAGAGAGAAAACCATTTTGGGATGGCACCGGCGCGTTTCCATGGCAGCCGCAGCCCCGCGGCCCCGGGGTATCGGGTTTCGGAGATATCTGGGATGCATCGGGAGCTGCAGGAGCATCCGAAGCGCTGGAAACCCGAACCTGCCTCTCAGAACAGCCAACATCCCCCGCCAGAGCTTCAGCCCTGCAGCATTTGGGGTTTGGAGTGGTCAGGAGTGAGGAAAAATGGGAATGTTGACACTGGGAATATTAGGAATGAATAAATGGAGTAATGAGGTGGCGCACAGGGGACTGTGGGGACCTCCGAGGGGTTTGGGGATGCTCTGGTACAGCTGAGATCCAACTTGAAAAGGTTTTCTGCATCCTCGTCTTCCTCCCGGCTGCTTTCTGTCCTTTTCCATCAGCAAAATAAAAGGAAAAGTGGAGAGGATGGGGATGGGAGTGAGAAGGAGCTGCAGGGGATGAGGGGAGGAGATTCCCTCCCCAGGGATTTCTAATAAACATCAGCAGGGAAAAGAAGAAAAAAAATCTTCCGTTTCAGAATCCATGGGATAAAAATAGGAAAGTTTAGTGGATTTTTGTGAGGAACCCGCTCTGTGGCTCTGGGGTGGAGCTGGGTGTCAGGACATCCTGATGAACCCCAAACTGGGCCAGGCTCTCATTGCCTGTGCCCATTTTATCTATTTCCCCCCCCCAGTTTTCCTATTTTCAGCACTTGCCCAGTGCTCTCCATCACTGCTCTGTTTGACTGGGTGTTATTCCCACTTTTGAACTTATCGTTCCTGGATTTTTAAGGACCTGTTGGAATCAGGGCGATGGAGGGGACACGGGTTTGGTTTCTCAGCTGCTGCTCCTGGGATTCTGTCGGTTTCTCGGCTGTTTAGGTGGCCTGGAAAGGCTCGGATGGCCTTGGACAGCCCGCGCTTCAAAGGACGAGAAGAGACTTCTGATCGTTTCTCGGTCTCGGTGTTCATTAATTGTTTATCTAAAAGATTTTCTCTCGGCCCGACAGAGGTCTGCACAGCAGCCAGCCATGAGCACACTGAGAGCCCCCGGGGCGGTCACTTATCTTTATACCCGAAGTTACGTATACAATATTTATCATTTTTCCCCAATACCTTCTACCCTTATTAACCGGTGCACTTCTAGTAATAACCAATCCCAAAGTGCCACCATCACACAGAAGATGGAGGCCAAGAAGAAGAAGAAGAAGGACAGGACACGCTCCAATTCCTCCATCTTACTTCTCCAGACCCCCCTGTACAGAAATCCCAAACCCTGTGTTTCACACTCTAATTAACCCATCCCTTCACCATTTACCCCAGTGAGATCCTCCCATCCTCATACAGGTGTCGTCTCCGTGCAGGATCAAAGTCCAGCCACCAGACACTTCTGGCAACATCCAGGACCTCCGAGCCCCCCAAGGGTGGTCTCGGTCACTCTGCACATCAGTCCTGAGGCGCTGAGATCCCACAGGATTTCTGTGCCAGGACTTTGGGATGGGCCCAAAGAGCAGAGCCCGGGCTGGAATCGTGAGCCAGCAGTGCCCTCTGCTTGGCCAGCCGGGATCTGCAGCTTTGCTGCTCCTCCAAATCCCCAAAATCGAGGGTTGGAAAGGTGGGAAAATCCCCTGTGCTCCTCCAGCCCCCGATAAAAGCAGCGAGGGGAATTGTTGATTTTTGGGGCTTTGCGGTGTCACGGGGGAAAAAAATCCAGCGGGGTTCAAAGTGCTCGGAGTTGTTTTTAACGGGATTTTTTTGGTGAAGCATCGTGGATAATGCTGGCGGTGGGAGAGGGGTGTAGGAAGGAAAAAAACCGGGAGATGCTGGAAAGGGAGCGGGGAGGCTCCGGGGCTGCGGGACACCGAGCTGTGGTCAGCAGGTGGCACAAGAGGAGTGGAAAAAAAAAACAACAAAAAAAAAACAACAACAAAAAAAAAAAAAAAAAAAAAGAAAAAAAACCCCAACAACAACAAAAAAACAGGGATAAAGATCTCCCGGGGAAAAAACCCCAACAAACCAAACCAACCAACCAACCAACCAACCAAACAAACAAACAAAAAAAAACCCAACAAAAAAAAAACCCCAAAAAAACCCAAAAAACCAAACCAAAACAAAACCCCAAAACACCCCAACAAAACAAAACAAACTCACAAAAACTCCAAACAAAACAAAAAAAAACCCCAAAATAAAAAAAAAAAAAAACAAAACCCCCCAAAACCAAAACAAAACCCCAAAACCAAACAAATCAAAACAACCCACAAAAAAAAACCAACAACGGAAAGCAAAAAAAAAACCCCCAAAACCCCCAAAACCCCAAAAAACCCCAAAAAACCCCAAAAAACCAAACGAAAACAAAGCAAAGCAAAACAAAACAAACCCACAAAAAAAACCACCAATACAAAAAAACCCAAAAACCAAAAAAAAAAACAAAACCCCAAAACTAAACCAAACCAAAACCCCAAAACCAAAGCAAACAACAAAAAACAAACACACAAAAACTCTAAACAAAACAAAAAAGACCCCCAAAATAAAAAAAAAACACAAAAAACCCAAAAAAACAAAACAAAACCCCAAAATCAAACAAAGCAAAACAAAACAAACAAACCCACAGAAAAACCAACAATACAAAACAAAAAAACCCCAAACCCCAAAAAACCCTAAAAAACCCTAAAAAACAAAACAAAACAAAACAAAACAAAACAAAACAAAACAAAACAAAACAAAACAAAACAAAACAAAACAAACCCACAAGAAAACCAACAATACAAAACAAAAAAAACCCCAAACCCCAAAAAAACCCTAAAAAACCCTAAAAACAAAACAAAACAAAACCCCCAAAACAAAACAAAACAAAACAAAACAAAACAAAACAAAACAAACCCACAAGAAAACCAACAATACAAAACAAAAAAAAACCCAAACAAAAATCCCCAAAAACCCCCTCAAACCCCCAAACAACAAAACAAAACCCCAAAACCAAACCAAACCAAACCAAACCAAACAAAACAAAACAAAACAAACAAACCCACAGAAAAACCAACAATACAAACCAAAAACCCCCCAAACCCCAAAAAAACCCTAAAAAACCCAAAAAACAAAACAAAACAAAACAAACCCACAAAAAACCCAACAATACAAAACAAAAAAAAACCCAAACCCCCCCAAAAAACCCCAAAACCCCAAAAACAAAACCCCCAAAACAAACCAAACCAAACAAACCAGCCGGGATAAAACCCCTGGAGTGTTTCACCCCACGACAGGCGCGGGTCCCTTCCGACCTCGCCCGCGTCTCCCATAAATTCCCGTTGGGAGAACGCCTTGGAGCATCCCAAACTCGCGGTGGGAAAGGGGAAAGTCCCTCTGAGAGGGTGAGGTGGGCCTGGGATGGAATTCCCAGAGGATTCCTCCATCCCTGGCAGTGTCCCAGGCCAGGCTGGACAGGGCTCGGAGCCCTTGGGACAGGGGAGGTGGCGCTGGGGCACAGGATGGGATCTGAGGCCCCTCCCAAGCCCAACTATTCCAGAATTCCACAATTCTGGGATTTCAAAGCCAAAGAGTGCTGGGATTTGCTTCCAGCTCTGGAACTCTGGTCACATCTGTTGGGTTTTGGATTTGGGTTCATTTTTTTTTTAACAGGAGATTTATTTAGATGGAGGAAAGATCCCTTGGATTCTGGCCCAAAAACGTAACTGAAAATATCTGGATTAAAGAAACTCCTAAACCCAGAATTGCTTCATTTTTGTTTCTCTGATGTCATCCCACGCTGAAATCCCGGGCATGGCCCAGCTTAAATCCAACCCCAGAATTCCCAGGGCAGGGAAATGCCTCAGGAGTTACTGACTCTCTGTGCTCCTCCCACACTTCAAATCCATCACTGGGAATGGAGACCTCTGAGACTGCTGGAGGTCACCCCAAAAAGACCAGAAATTGAATAAAAAGTAAAAAAAAATATTGGAAAACCCTGGAGAAGCTGGGATCTTCCAAAGGCTGCCAAGAGCAAGAGGCTCCTTCAGACCAAAGGGTGAGAGCTGGGTCTGTTCAGGGCTAAAAACTCACCCATGATGGGATGACGGGGCTGAAAATCCTGGAAAACCACGGGGCCAGAGGATGTGGTCCCATCCAACCCAACCCATTCCATGGCTCCATGGTTTCCCAGGATTTCCAGCCCCACCATCCCATCGGCTGGAGGATCTAGATCCCAACTCAACCCAACCAACCCAACCCATTCCATGGCTCCATGGTTTTCAGGAATTTCCAACCCCATCATCCCATGTGTTGGAGGATCTGGAGAATCTGGATCCCAACCTAACCCAACCCATTCCATGGCTCTGTGGTTTTCAGGGATTCCCAGCTCCACCATCCCACGGATTGGAGGATCTCGTCCTGTCCAACTCAATCCAACCATTCCATGGCTCCATGATTTTCCAGGATTCCCAACCCTACCATCCCATGGGTTGGAGGATCTGGAGGATCTGGTCCTTTCCAACCCAACCCATTCCATGGCTCCATGTTTTTCTGGGATTCCCAACCCCACCATCCCATCGGTTGGAGGATCTGGATCTTCCAAGCCAAGCCAACCCAACTCAACCCATTCCACGGCTCTGTGGTTTTCTGGGATTCCCAGACCCACCATCCCATGGGCTGGAGGATCTGGTGTAACCCAACCCATTCCATGGCTCCGTGGTTTCCCAGGATTTCCAGCCCCATCATCCCATCGGCTGGAGGATCTAGATCCCAACCCAACCCAACCCAACCCATTCCATGGCTCTGTGGTTTTCTGGGATTTCCAGCCCCACCATCCCATCGGCTGGAGGATCTAGATCCCAACTCAACTCAACTCAACCAACCCAACCCATTCCATGGCTCTGTGGTTTTCAGGAATTTCCAACCCCATCATCCCATTGGCTGGAGGATCTAGATCCCAACTCAACCCATCCAACCCAACCCAACCCATTCCATGGCTCCATGGTTTTCTGGAATTTCCAACCCCATCATCCCATGTGTTGGAGGATCTGGAGAATCTGGATCCCAACCTAACCCAACCCATTCCATGGCTCTGTGGTTTTCAGGGATTCCCAGCTCCACCATCCCACGGATTGGAGGATCTCGTCCTGTCCAACTCAATCCAACCATTCCATGGCTCCATGATTTTCCAGGATTCCCAACCCTACCATCCCATGGGTTGGAGGATCTGGAGGATCTGGTCCTTTCCAACCCAACCCATTCCATGGCTCCATGTTTTTCTGGGATTCCCAACCCCACCATCCCATCGGTTGGAGGATCTGGATCTTCCAAGCCAAGCCAACCCAACTCAACCCATTCCACGGCTCTGTGGTTTTCTGGGATTCCCAGACCCACCATCCCATGGGCTGGAGGATCTGGTGTAACCCAACCCATTCCATGGCTCCGTGGTTTCCCAGGATTTCCAGCCCCATCATCCCATCGGCTGGAGGATCTAGATCCCAACTCAACTCAACTCAACCAACCCAACCCATTCCATGGCTCCGTGGTTTTCAGGAATTTCCAACCCCATCATCCCATCGGTTGGAGGATCTAGATCCCAACTCAACCCATCCAACCCAACCCAACCCATTCCATGGCTCCATGGTTTTCTGGAATTTCCAACCCCATCATCCCATGTGTTGGAGGATCTGGAGAATCTGGATCCCAACCTAACCCAACCCATTCCATGGCTCTGTGGTTTTCAGGGATTCCCAGCTCCACCATCCCACGGATTGGAGGATCTCGTCCTGTCCAACTCAATCCAACCATTCCATGGCTCCGTGGTTTTCTGGGATTTCCAGCCCCATCACCCCATGGGTTGGAAGATCTGGTCCTATCCAACACAACCATTCCATGGCTCTGGTTTTCAGGGATTCCCAACCCTACCATCCCATGGGTTGCAGCTGGAGGATCTGGTCCTTTCCAACCCAACCCATTCCATGGCTCCATGGTTTCCTGGGATTCCCAACCCCATCATCCCATGGGTTGAAGGATCTGGATATTCCAACCCAACCCAACCCATTCCATGGCTCTGTGGTTTTCCAGGATTTCCAGCCCCAACATCCCATGGGTTAGAGGATCTGGTCCAATCCAACCCAACTCAACCCAACCCAACCCCACCATTCCATGGCTCCATGATTTTCAGAGATTTCCAGCCCCACCATCCCATGGATTGGAGGATCTGGAGGATCTGGTCCAACCCAACCCAACCTATTCTGTTACTCCATGGTTTTCCAGGATTTCCAGCCCTGTCATCCCATGGGCTGGAAGATCTGGTCCAACCCAACCCAACCCAGCCCAGCCCAACCCAACCCAGTCCATGGCTCCATGGTTTTCAGTGATTTCCATCCCTCTCATCCTCTCAATCCCTCAGATTAATTTTTGGCCACTGCTTTCCACTGAAATTGATAAAAATACATCAAAATCTGAGAATCTGAGAATTCCCTGGCCAAATCCTCATCCCTCTGCATTTCTCCTGCCTTTTCCTCTGCTCCTCACCCATCTGAGCTCTCCCAATGGGAATCACCTCAGGATCCAGGAAATTTGAGCTTTGATTTCTATTTTTAGCAATTCCACTCCTTTTAATTTTTGAACTCCTTCCGTATTCCCGCTTGGAATGGCTGAATCACGGCAGCAAAGACAATATCCTTCATTTCTGCGGGAGCTTTTGTTGTCCTTCATTTCTGTGGGAGTTTTTCTTGTCCTTCATTTCTGTGGGAGTTTTTCTTGTCATTCATTTCTGTGGGAATTTTTTTTTTCCCTCCTTTTTTATTTTTCTCAGTTCCTGGGAGGCAGGAAGGGAAGTCTGGAAGTCTGGTCCCGAATTTCATTCCCAGCCCTTTGGAAGTGTCAGGGATCCCCTTCCCTCCTCCTTCCCTCTCTCACTCCCAGAGCTGGCAGGAAGGGTGAGGACTGGGAAAATCTGAATTGGTTTTCCCTTTGTTTTGTCATGAAACTGCAAAAACCTCCATGAAAAGAAAAGAACATCCAGTCAATCCTTTGGATCCTGGCCAAATCAAACTCCTGGGGTTTTATTCCGGGGGAAAATCAACTAGGATTTTAAAGCTTCCCAACCCCTCTGTCACCACTGAGCCCAGATTTCCTTTTCCAGGACTCTTTTCTTCATCACTGAGCTGAAATTTCCTTTTCCAGGACTTTTGTCTTGGTTATCAAACATAAATTTCCTTGTCCAGGGCTTTTTTCTTTGTCACTGAGCTAAAATTTCCTTTTCCAGGACGCTTTTCTTCATCATCCAGCGTAAATTTCCTTTTCTAGCACAATTTTCTTCATCACTGAGCCAAAATTTCCTTTTCCAGGATGATTTTCCTCTCCACAGAGCCCAGGTTGATCTGACCCCTCTGCTTCTGCTCTTTTTTTTGGGAATTCAGCTCCCTTCATTACCAATGACCTAAATGTGTCCATTTTATTCCCAAATCTTAAAAAGTCATCAAAATTCTGGAATATTGTCAAGGTTGGGATCTCCAGGTGGAAGTGTCTGAGGGAATTTCCAATGGTGCCAATAATGTCAATAATTATAATAATGAAATAGAAATTTTAATTATAATTAATTTATTTTAATACTTATTTTAGTCATCTTAATAATTTAATTAATTAATTTTATTTATAATGATGCAATGATAATAGTAATGATTATATAATGAAAATTAAATTGATAATAATGATAATGATACTGATAATGATAATGATAATGATACTGATAATGATAATAATAATGCAGCAACACTAATAGTGCAGGGGATAGTAGGAGTTCAGCTTTAAGGTCCTTCCAATCTGAACCTTTCCATGATTTTAGGGCAAGAAATCTTTTAATAATCCTCTTCTGTTCCCAATATTTATTCTTACACTCTCATGCAATGGTAAAATGATTTTTTAAACTTCACAGCAACTTTTGGAGCAGAATTGGAGTTAAGATCTCACTTTTGCTCTGCGGATTATTAAATGTATTTTGATCTTCCAGTGGAAATCTGAGATTTCCTGACTGGATAAAGTGCACATGGAATTGCAGTTTCCAGGTGTTTTATTTCCCTGCAGGGGTGTTGCAGCTGCATTCATTAAAAAGTGCTTCTGCCTTAATAAATTGGGTGAAAAAAATGCAATTACCATGTCAAGCCATAAACAGCCAGAGGAGATAGCAGAGCTCTGATACTCAAACCAAGGAAAAAAAATTGAATAAATTAATTCTAAATGATATTAACTTTACATGATATTTATATTTATTTTATAAATTTATTTTATAAAAGTGAAAATTTTATCCTATTGTCATCAACAGCCCAATAAAGACTCGGACACCAAAACCCTTTAAATTTGACTTTTTTATTTCATTGCAGAAGAAAATCCAATGTGGGCCTCATTACGTTATGCATCTTTAATTATAAAAATAAGCAAAGAAAATAACTTGCCTCTCTCTCCTCGCTATGATATGTTTCAAATAACCTTTATATGAACACACGGAGCTTTACAAATGTCATGGAAACAATAAATAAGGACATATACCAGATATGCTCACTGTTTATTCCAGTACTCAGCAAAAAAAAACCAAAACCCAAAACCCCCCCCAAAACCCCCAAACTCTCTCCCTTTTCCCTTTCCTAGGTCTCTTTAAATTATAAATACAAATAATGCAAATTCCAAATGGCACAAAAACGTCTAAAGTGCAAACAAACACGAGACTCATGCAAACCTTCCCAGAGAAGCCCCTCCCCGCCCCGAGAGAAAAAAAATCCTTTTGTGACACCAAAACCACGAAGCAGAGATGAACTCCAGGGTGAAATTGCTGGACTTGGTCGTGGGGGTCATTCCCCACCCCGAGGGATCTCTCACCCCGAATCCAAACCTTTCCCTCATTCCTGAGGGATGGGCAGAGCTCCCAAATCCCCTCAGAAGAGATCCCAAATTTCCCTCCTGAGGGATGGGGACAGCTGGGAGTGTCCAGGTCCCGTGAGGGATCCCAAATTCCTCCCTGCTCCAGCACAGGGACAAAAGTGGCCTCAACGCAGCTCAAAAATTGGGAATTGTGGTTTTTTTGGGACAGGGATGGCACTGGGGGAGCTCCCTGGGGTATTTCCAGGGATGATCCCCTGGGCCACCACAGCAAACCCCACCAGGGGCAATCATCTCCCCGCTCTTCTTCCCACCCACATTCAGCAAGGTTGGAATTACTGCTGGAAAGGGAAATTTCATTCTGCACCCCAAAAAAAGGTGGGACTGGGAGGCCCAAGGCTCCTCCCCGGCCCAAATCTGCTCCAAGCGCCTTTATGGGGTTGCAGAGCAATGGGTGGGTGGAGAAGCCACTTTCCATATCCCTGCCCAGGTGTCCTTGGAAAGCTCCCGGGAGCTTTGGGGTCCCACAGTGGGAGCTGTGGAGCACTCCCAGGTGGGGCTGGAGCGCTGCCCCGAGGCAGGGAAAGACTTTTTGTGACCAATTCCCAAATAAAAGCACGGACTGGAGGCACAAACCCCAGCAGAATTCCCTGGCTCCCAACAGCTGCAGGGTGGGGAGTCAGGGATGCGCTCCTGGGATCAATTCCTAAATATAATCCCAATTTTAGGGTTGGGATATTCCAGAAGCTTTTGGGTTTCACCTCTCAGAACTTCTTTGTGTTGGCCTCTCAATCCCTGCCTGATTCAGGAACTTTGCATCTTCCTTGCCCTGCACGGCTCTGTTCAGAGTATCCCAAAAAAAATTACAAATTCCAACCCTCCACCAATATCAGCAATTATTTTTTTGCTGCTTCCAATTCTCTGCCAACACTTCTACATTTCGTGAAGACAGCGACATCTGAAACGCTGCCACTGCATCTGGTTTTGATATTTTAGCAGCAAGTTCTGGTTTAAAGGCTTTGTGGTTTCCCAAACAACACAAAAAATAAAATAATATTGCTTCAGGTTTCCAGAAGAAAAAAAGAGATCCCTCCTTTATCAGCTCTCCAACGCTCTGAGGCAGAGTCTCCCACGCTGCAGGGACTCCGAGGCTTGGATTTGGGATTGGCCTGGTGGATCCCACACCACAAAAGGGCCTTTGGTGGATCCCAATCAACAAAGGGCATTTGGTGGATCCCAATCCACAAAGGACATTTGGTGGATCCCAATCAACAAAGGGCATTTGGTGGATCCCACACCACAAGGGGCAATGGGTGGGTCCCGCACCACAAAGGGAATTGGGTGGACAAAACATCACAGAGGACATTTGGTGGATCCCAATCCACAAAGGACATTTGGTGGGTCCCAATCCACAAAGGACACTTGGTGGATCCCACATCACAGAGGGCATTGGGTGGATCCCACACCACAAAGGATATTTGGTGGATCCCACACCACAGAGGGCACTGGGTAGGTCCCACACCACAAAGGGCATTTGGTGGATCCCAATCCACAAAGGACATTTGGTGGATCCCAATCCACAAAGGACATTTGGTGGGTCCCACACCACAAAGGACACTTGGTGGATCCCACACCACAAAGGGCATTGGGTGGACAACATATCACAGAGGACATTTGGTGGATCCCAATCCACAAAGGACATTTGGTGGGTCCCAATCCACAAAGGACACTTGGTGGATCCCACATCACAGAGGGCATTGGGTGGATCCCACACCACAAAGGATATTTGGTGGGTCCCACACTACAAAGGGCCTCTGGTGGGTCCCACACCACAAAGGGCCTTTGGTGGATTCCACGCCACAAAGGGAATTGGGTGGACAACACATCACAGAGGACATTTGGTGGGTCCCACACCACAAAGGGCATTTGGTGGATCCCAATCCACAAAGGGCATTTGATGGATCCCACACCACAAAGGGCATTGGGTGGGTCCCACACCACAAAGGGCATTTGGTGGATCCCAATACACAAAGGACACTTGGTGGGTCCCACATCACAGAGGGCATTGGGTGGATCCCACACCACAAAGGACACTTGGTGGGTCCCACACCACAAAGGGCCTCTGCCTCTGATCCCACCACAAAGGGCATTGGGTGGATCCAAAGGGCATTTTTGGGCTCACCAGGGCCTGGCTGTGCCGTGGAGCAGCTTTGGGGCCTCCAGCTCTGCTCCTCTTCCCAGAGCCCGCTGAGGAGGAGGAGGAGGGTGGAGGAAGGGCAGCTCCCAGAGCATTCATTGTGTCCTCAGCTCTCCTGCTGGAGCTTGAGAGAATTACAGATTTTCCCTGCCTTGCCCCAGAAATCCTGAGGGGAATTTTGCCCCATGAGATTCCCAAAGGATCTGACAATTCCAGAAATCCCAGCAGCTCTGCCCTGGCTCTAAGTGCATTTCCTGGCAGCCCAGTGGGGACAGGACTGACCAGCCTGAACTTGGGTTTTTAATGGATTTTGCCTCAATTTCAGCTCTGAAAGGCTGTTCCTGGTCCTGCGATTCCCATTCTAAACCTTCCCCCTCTTCCTTTCTTAAAAGGCCACAGAGTGGAATGTGAATTCCTGACTATGACAGAGGTGCTGCTTCCAGGAAAAAGAAAGCAATAATAATAATAACAAAAATAATAACAATAATAATAATAATAATAAAAGAAAGAGCTGACTTACAAAACTCAGTTTAGGCAATAAAGTTATTCTGTTCTGCTCCTTTGGAGCAGACTCTGGTGGAGTTTATGTACAGTACAGACAGATTTTAGCACTATTTATACCACAGTTAGAGCAAGGCCTTTAATACTCTAATCTTAAGACAGGCTTTGTTTCTGTTAGGCTTGGTTTAAAGCTTCAGGCA
Source organism: Melospiza melodia melodia (assembly GCF_035770615.1). Lineage (NCBI taxonomy): Eukaryota > Metazoa > Chordata > Aves > Passeriformes > Passerellidae > Melospiza > Melospiza melodia. The sequence goes on along the minus strand of NC_086216.1, from coordinate 8,707,227 downwards.
GTTAAATACAGTACAGAGATGTGAGCTTTGAAATACAACACACGATTATGGGACCTCCTGACCAGCTGCAGCCACAACCTCTTTCCATGGTGGAACACGTCCCTCTCCTGCTTTTGGGCTTTGTGGGGTGGTTTGAGCTCATTTTGCACCGTGGTGCCAGCTCCTGGTGATTAAACCACGCAGCGAGTTTGGTAAATCCCGACTTAAACATATTCACAGGAAGGAATCAGGGATGAGGGTGACACTACAGGACCAGGAACGTGACATCCATGCTCGTCCATGGCCAGCACAGATTCATGACATGAATCCCACGGATGTTTTTAGGATTTGTGAGAGCTTTTAGGATGTGAGAGTTTTTAGTGCATTTTTCATCACCTGCAGGAGAGGAGCGGCTCCTCCCCTCAGTGCCGAACCTCCAGGCCTGGCTGGTGTCAGCACAACAGCTTGGGACAAACTCAGCCTCCAAACCTTGGGAGTTTGGTGCCTGAAGGCCCAACCACTATAGGGATCTACTAAAGACTAAGATTTTTTGGGACAACAGATTTTTGTGTGGGGAAGAGAAGAGACAGAGCCGTCTGGCTGGCGGGAAAGCCGCGACACCGAACACAGACCCATGCAGAAGTGTTGTTGGAGAGGAACAGAGAAGATGAACAAACGAAACGAGCCCTAAGGAACTAAACCCAGCTCCTGGGGGTCACAACACCTACAGTCCGCTGGCTTTGGGTGCAGCACTCCTAGAGCAGAGCCCTCAGCTTTGGTCGTGCTCGGCCTGCCCGGCCCGGTCAGGCGCGCTCGGCGGAGCCGCGCTTGGCGTGGGCGGCTGTGGAGCCCTCACCTCGCAGGTTCCTGAGCAGCAGCTTCAGCTTCTGGGGCTCCGAGAGCCTCCTGCGCAGCAGCTCGGAGCGGGGGTGGCCCTGGGCGCAGTGGTCGCTCTGCAGCAGGTGGAACAGGCTGGCCATGTTGGGGCCCAGCTTCTCCATCAGGCTCTCCTTGATGGTGCTCACCGTGTCCTCGTCGCACTCCAGCAGGCTCCGAACCAGCTTGTTGTAATACCTGCAGGACAAGGACCTGGTTAGCCCACGGTGTCACCCTGTAGCAGGCTCTGGGCTTGCTAGGGCCTCATGGAGAGTCGAAGCTTAAAGATAGGAAATGCCAAGTCATGGTGAAATAGTGTAGCCATGGAATTTTCTGAAAAATCCTTTCCTTAGAATTTTTCCTCCTGAGAAGCTGAGAAGCCTCAGGAACAAAATGTAAACATTGATTATCTGCTGCTGTGGAATGCAACAGGTCATCTGTGATTGGTCTCATGTGGTTGTTTCTAATTAATGGCCAATCACAGTCAGCTGGCTCGGGCTCTCTGTCTGACACAAAAGCCTTTGTTATCATTTCTTCTTTTTCTATTCTTAGCCAGCCTTCTGATAAAATCCTTTCTTCTATTATTTTAGTATAGTTTTAATATAATATATATAATAAAATAATAAATCAAGCCTTCTGAAACATGGAGTCAGATCCTCGTCACAAAAGAGCAAGAAGCCCCTCTCTTCCATCTTTCAGACCCCTGCTTATCTCTGTGTAACCCCATAGGTCACTTTCCCTTAACTCCTGCTACTGGACAATTCTGGATCCCCCTATACCCTATATAAAGGGTTGTTTTAGCCCATTCTGGTCAGAAGAGCTGTCCCTGGAACCCTTCACAGATCCCCAGTAAAGACATTGCTGTGGAACTCCAGAGCTGCCTTCTCCTCTCTCATGTCTGCATTCTCGGCCTTCATCAGCACCTTAGCAAGCAAAGAGCTGAAATCATGAGAGAGCTGACAAATCCCTAAAGAGCTGATATCCCTTAAGCTCGCTAAGGTTGCCTGGGGCTGAGAGCAGCCTGGGTACTCAGACACTCTGTCCCCAAAAGAGGACTGAATTATCCAGTGCTGCCTGCTTGGGGGTGAACCAGCCCAGCAGGAAATCGGGATATCACCCAGCCAGGTGAAAAAACTGCAAAAATCAGGGTTTTTAACTCAGCCAGAGTGTGTTTGGAACTGATTTCTGACGGTGTTGTGGCAGAATTTTTAAGGTTGGGAAAGGACCATGGAGATCTATTTCCTATCACAGAAAACTCTCTTGTACATGGAGGTATTTTTTTCTTGTCTATCCAGAAAATGGCAACATTGGGAAGGCAAAATTATACTGGGGGGAGTAAAAATGGAACTTGTGTAGCAAATTTTGGGGGGGGAAATTGGAACCTTTCAAAGAGGATTTCTGGGAGAGGAGCAGGCAGCTCTGTGGAGGCCCAGGTTAAACTGATAGACGGGGCAGATCAGCGGAAAGAAAAAGTCTTTTCTTTTCATGTCCTGCTTTAGAAAGGGACATGGGGACACTTGGGCAGCGCTGGTTGTGCTCCTCTGAGAGGACCAAGCCCTGGAGCCTCTCCCAAGGCACAGGAGCTCCTCCCCAGCCCAGCAGAGGATATTGTGACAAATTGAGGAACAAAAGCAGCAGGATTTCCCAGCTCTGAGGGGAGGCTGAGGGCTCCCAGGGCCCCCACTCCACACCCTGGGCATGGAGGTGCTGTGCCCCTGGCACAGGAGAGGAACACCATGGCCAAAATTCTGATTTAATTGCTCTAAACCAGCAGCTGCCCCAGCTCTGGGAGGGGAGGGGTGAGCACCGCGGGTTTGGAGTGGTCCTGGTGGATCGGGAAGGTAAAACAAGGAGCTGAGAGATCAGGAATGGGTTAAAGGCTGTGATTTACTCTCTGCTCAACACCAGAGCTCCTGGAGCTTTGGGAAGGGAAATAATTGATGTTGGCAGCAACAGATCCTGCCGGGATCCCAGCCTGGCCTGGCCTCCGAGCCACGACTGCTCCATCCCTGTGGCACCATTCCCTCCGTCCCTCCTGTCCCTTTCCCTGCACAGCCCTCACAAGGACCAGAAGGGGGAGAAGCAGGCCAGCCCAAGCCTGGCAGATTCCTGGGGACAGATCTTTAGCACACGCAATCCACTGTCACTTCCATTCCCTTTGTCCCTCTCGTCCCTTTCCCTTACAAGGGCCAGAGGGAGGAGCAGCCCAGCCCAAGCCTGGCAGATCCCTGGATTCCCTGGGGACAGGTCCTTGGACAATCCACGGTCACTTCCAGCCCCAGTGAGGCTTCCCCTGCCTCCTCTCCAGCTGCACCTTCCGCTCCCAGCAGCGCTGGGCACAAATTCCTTGTCCAAGGAGCAGCCAGGTGTGGTGGCAGAGAAAGAAAGAAAGAAAGAAAGAAAGAAAGAAAGAAAGAAAGAAAGAAAGAAAGAAAGAAAGAAAGAAAGAAAGAAAGAAAGAAAGAAAGAAAGAAAGAAAGAAAGAAAGAAAGAAAGAAAGAAAGAAAGAAAGAAAGAAAGAAAGAAAGAAAGAAAGAAAGAAAGAAAGAAAGAAAGAAAGAAAGAAAGAAAGAAAGAAAGAAAGAAAGAAAGAAAGAAAGAAAGAAAGAAAGAAAGAAAGAAAGAAAGAAAGAAAGAAAGAAAGAAAGAAAGAAAGAAAGAAAGAAAGAAAGAAAGGAAGGAAGGAAGGAAGGAAGGAAGGAAGGAAGGAAGGAAGGAAGGAAGGAAGGAAGGAAGGAAGGAAGGAAGGAAGAGAAGAAAGAAAGAAAGAAAGAAAGAAAGAAAGAAAGAAAGAAAAGAAAGAAAGAAAGAAAGAAAGAAAGAAAGAAAGAAAGAAAGAAAGAAAGAAAGAAAGAAAGAAAGAAAGAAAGAAAGAGAGGAAGGAAGGAAGAAAGAGAGGAAGGAAGGAAGGAAGGAAGGAAGGAAGGAAGGAAGGAAGGAAGGAAGGAAGGAAGGAAGGAAGGAAGGAAGGAAGAGAAAGGAAGGAAGAAAGAAAGAAAAGAAAAGAAAGAAAAGAAAAGAAAAGAAAAGAAAAGAAAAGAAAAGAAAAGAAAAGAAAAGAAAAGAAAAGAAAAGAAAAGAAAGAAAGAAAAGAAAAGAAAAGAAAAGAAAAGAAAAGAAAAGAAAAGAAGTTTTCCCAGAATCAGCCTGGGAAGGTTTGAGGAGCTGTAGATAAACAGTGATATCCAATAATTAAAAACAACCTGCAGGTGTTGTTTCTCTAGTATCTGTTTTCTTGTTATTCTCATAAGATTGTTCATAGATGGGTGTATAATCATTTATATGTTATAAACATCAGATTGTTTACAAATGGGTGTATAGCCATTTATATTTTATGTTATAAACCATTTATAGCAATCATAAGATTGTTATAAATGGTTTATAAATTGTTCATTAGCCAATAGTGATGGTGTTTTAGTTAGAGGACCAATCAGGTCCACCTGTAGTGAACTAGGGTATAAAAAGCAATGGGTTTCTCAATAAATAGAATTAACTTTCTGTGAATGCCTTGGGAGTCCAGGTCACTAAAACTGAATTAACTTTCTGTGAATGCCTTGGGAGTCCAGGTCACTAAAACTGAATTAACTTTCTGTGAATGCCTTGGGAGTCCAGGTCACTTTTTCCCCAGGCCTGACTCACACACTGACAGCACAGGGGTGCTGCTGTGCATTCCCAACCCTGCTGAGAATTCCCCCAAGGAATGTTCCCCCAGGATTAGGGCTGGGAGAGCTCCTGGCACCTCCCTGTGCCAGGGAACATCTTCCCAGGGAGACAGAGCTGGGAAAAAGGGCAGCAGGCCCACACTCGCCGGGATTTCTGCCTGAAAGGAACTTATTTTAAGCACTTTAAGGTCACGCTGACATTTTTCCACAGGAGCAGAGAGGAGAACAACCTGCAGGTGGAGGAGGGGAAGGAAGAGGGAAATGAGAGTTCCCATTGAAAATCCTTTCCCAACTCTCAGCCCCGGGGAGGTCAGGTGAGGTCAGAGCTGCACAAAGGGATCAGGCTCTGGCTCGCTCTGAGCAGGGCTGGGAGGGTTTGGAGTGGAGCAAAGCTGAGCCAGCCACAAACCCGGCTTAAACCAGGGCCAGACACAGAGCCCATCCAGCGCCGCGGTTTCCACGCCGGGACACCTTCCAGAGCTGGGCTGTGAGCAGAGGTTCCCCTGCCCCAGCTGGGGTGGCAGCAGGATGCAATGACCTTTAAGGACTTCCCCTGGGGCCGGGCCAAGTGGCACATTCTGATCCCGGGCTGGGAAAGCAGGATGCTCCCGAGCCCTCAGCCTCACCTCGGAGCTGGGAAATCCTGCTGCTTTTGTTCCTCAGCGTGTCACAATATCCTCTGCGGGGCTGGGGAGGAGCTCCTGGGCCTCGGGAGAGGCTCCAGGGCTGGGTCCTCTCAGAGGAGCACGACCAGCACTGCCCAAGTGTCCCCATGTCCCCTTCCAAAGCAGGACATGGTAAGAAAAGGTTTTTTCTTTCTGCTGAGCTGCCCAGCCCATCAGTTTAACCCGGGACTCCACAGAGCTGCCTGCTTCTCTCCCAGTCCTCCAGAAATCCTCTTTGAAAGGTTCCAATTTCCCCCCCAAATTTGCTGCACAAGTTCCATTTTTACTCCCCCCAGTATAATTTTGCCTTCCCAATGTTGCCATTTTCTGGATAGACAAGAAAAAATTATCTACAAGAGAGTTTTCTGTGATAGGAAATGGATCTCCATGATCCTTGTGGGTCCCTCCCAGCTCTGGATATTCTGGGATTCTCTGAATAAATTCATGCTGCTTGATGTATCATGAAATGTATTCATCACCTGCACACCTGTCCTGGGACAGGTCTGGAGGTTTGGGCTGCTCCTGGACCCAGCCAAGGCCATCCCAGAGGAGCTGAGGACAGGACCCAGTGCTCTGTTTGCACTCCAGTTCTGGGGTCATTTACTCCAACCTCTCCAAAAGGTCCCTTTTATCCCAATCACAAGACTCAGCACTGATTGTTCCACAACTGGGAGCAAGAAATCCCTGCCCTGCAGCGTGACTGCAGCAGCCCTGAGGCTCCCTGTGTCCCTTGTCCTTGGAGAATGGGGACAGGCCCAGGGGAAGGTGCCAGGCACCAGTGTGACATTGCCATCCCTGCAGGGACAGGGCAGGGCTGCCCAGGGGAAGGTGCCAGGTGGGACATTGCCATCCCTGCAGGGACAGGGACAGGGCAGGGCTGCCCAGGGGAAGGTGCCAGGCAGCAGAGTGACATTCCCACGGGGACAGGGGACAGCTCCAAGGCATCACAGGCTGTCCCCACGTTTGACAATGCCAGTGCCCCCACAAAAATCTGTTCTCCCTGGCGTCTGCTGTGAGATGTGACCAGACATGGAGCAAAGCAGGAGCTCTGACCTCCTCAACCCAGCAGAACCAAGAGAAAGTTCCCCTGGCATTTCTCTGCTTTTAACCCCTCTGTTCTCAGAGGTGTATCCATGGTCTCAGTGGCCGCACCAGGTGCCAATATTCCAATTTCAGCTCTGATTGGTTTGACCACAAACTCCAAAAAAACCTCACTTCCTTTTTAGACCAGGACACCAGAGATGCGGAACATGGGGTTGGCACAGGGGGGTCATACAGGACCAGGGATGCTGGCTCCTTGTGGTGTCACATTTTAGTTAAATGTTGTGCTCTGTCTCACCCCTCGTTATTCCAAGCCCGTGATCCTCCCCTGAAGTATCATGGATCTGAAATCCCCTTGGCCCAAGTCTGATTCTGTGGCCACTTTTGAATCTCCCTCTTAAGCTGTAAGGGGGAAATCACAGATTCTCTTTTGGCACTTGTTTCTCTTAATCTTTTCTTCCTAACAAAAAAAAGGATGAATTGTGGTGTCACATTTTAGATAAATGGTGTGCTCTGTCTCACCCCTTGAATATGTACGGTTTAATCCAAGCCTGACCCTCCCCTGGAATATCGTGGATCTGAAATCCCACCGGCCCAAGTCTGATTCCGTGCCCACTTTGAATCTCCCTGTTCAGCTCTGTGAGGGAGACCACAGACTCTCTCTTGGCACTTATTTCTCTTAATCTTTTCTTTCTAACAAAAAAGGGTGAATTGTGGTGTCATATTTTAGTTAAATGGTGTGCTCTGTCTCACCCCTCATTATTCCAAGCCCGTGATCCTCCCCTGAAGTATCATGGATCTGTAATCCCCTTGGCCCAAGTCTGATTCTGCGGCCACTTTGAATCTCCCTCTTAAGCTGTAAGGGGGAAATCACAGATTCTCTTTTGGCACTTGTTTCTCTTAATCTTTTCTCCCTAACAAAAAAAAGGGTGAATTGTGGTGTCACATTTTAGATAAATGGTGTGCTCTGTCTCACCCCTCGAAAATGTAGGGTTTAATCCAAGCCTGTGATCCTCCCCTGGAATATCATGGATCTGAAATCCCACTGGCCCAAGGCTTACTTGCACCCACTTTGAATCTCCCTGTTAAGCTTTGAGGGGAGACCAGAGATTGCTCTTGGTCCTTCTCTCCCTCCCTTCTCCCTCAGAAACCATGCTGCTCCTGAGGGTGGGACCCCCAATAATTAGCCCCATCAGTAATTAGCACCCCCAGAATCCACGTGGAGTCTCCTTGCCTGCCTGCTGCAAGGGAACGCACAGTTTAGGGCACTCCCCAGGGACCACAAACAAAGAGCAACAGCTCTTTTCATTTCCCTGGGCTTTGCAGCAGTGTGGTGACCTGGAGGACAAGAATCCTGGAGGACAAGAATCCTGGAGGACAAGGATTCTGGAGGACAAGGATTTTGGAGGACAAGGATTTTGGAGGACAAGGATTCTGGAGGACAAGGATTCTGGAGGACAAGGATTCTGGAGGACAAGGATTCTGGAGGACAAGGATTTTGGAGGACAAGGATTCTGGAGGACAAGCATTCATTTCCCAGTGCCATATGAGCCCCAGGAAGGGCATGGCTGTGAACACCTTTAAGTTGTGATTTACCAAACTCTCTGCACGGTTTGGCCACCTGGAGCTGGCACCACGGTGCAAAATGAGCTCAAACCACCCACAGACCCCCAAAGCAGGAGAGGGACGTGTGCCACCATGGAAAGAGGCCGTGGCTGGAGCTGGGTATGAGATCCCATCATCAGGAGAAGGGAATGATGGAAATGGATGGAGAAGGCCAGGCTGGACAGGGCTTGGAGCAATCGGGGACAGGGGAAAGTGTCCCTGTGCTTGGAGGGGTGGGATGAGATGGGGTTTAAGGTCCCTTCCCACCCAAACCATTCCATGATTCCCTGAGCAGCTCAATGTGCCACACACGCCGAATTAATCCACCTGATTGGGATCATTGACCATTACAGAACACCCAAACAAACAAACAAAAAAATTAAATTAACATTTAAACAAGCTCCAGGCTTTGGAGTAAGGGACGTCTGGATAATTTTATGGTTCTCCTCTGGGAATTCTTTTAAATGTATTTCCCCAAAGGAGAAATAATGGATTTCCCCAAAGGAGAAATAAATACATTTCCCAAAAGGAGAAATAAATGTGTTTGCCCAGAAAGGGAAATATGTGTATTTCCCAAAGTGTAAAACAAGCACAAAGGGAAATAAATATGTTTTCAAAAAGGGAAATAAATGTATTTGCCCAAAAAGGGAAATACGTATATTTCCCAAAATGTAAAACAAGTGTGTTTTCCCAAAAAGGCAAAGAAAGGAATTTTCTCAAAAAGTGAAATAAATATATTTTCTCAGAATGGGAAATAAAGGTATTTGCCCAAAAAGGGACAGACATGTATTTTCCAAATTGAAAAGCAAGTGTGTTTTCCCAAAAAGGAAAATAAATTAATTTCCCACAAAAGGGAAATAAATGTGTTTCCCAAAAAGGAAAATAAAGGAATTTTCCCATAAAGGGGAAATAAATGTATTTTCCCAGAATGGGAAATAAATATTTTTTCCCAGAAAGGGAAATGTGTGTATTTCCCAACATGAACAAGTGTATTTTCCCAAAAAGGAAAACAAAGGCATTTTCTCAAAAGGGGAAATAAATGTATTTCCCAAAATCAACGACAAGTGCATTTTCCCATAAAGGAAAATGAATGAATTTTCCAGAAAGGGAAGTAAATGTATTTTCCCAGAATGGGAAATAAATATATTTGCCCAGAAAGGGACAGACATGTATTTCCCAAAATGAACAGCAAGTGTATTTTCCCAAAAAGGGAAATTAATGTGTTTCCCAAAAAGGAAAATAAAGGAATTTTCCCAAAAAGGAAAATAAAGGAATTTTCCCAAAAGGGGAAATAAATGTATTTTCCCAAAAGGGGAAATAAATGTATTTCCCCTGAAATGGAAATTTGTGCATTTCCCAAAATGAGCAACAAGTGTGTTTTTCCACAAAGGAAAACAAGGAATTTTCCCAAAAGGGGAAATAAACGCATTTCCCAAAATGAACAACAAGTGTGTTTTTCCACAAAGGAAAACAAGGAATTTTCCCAAAAGGGGAAATAAATGCATTTCCCAAAATGAGCAACAAGTGTGTTTTTCCACAAAGGAAAACAAGGAATTTTCCCAAAAGGGGAAATAAACGCATTTCCCAAAATGAACAACAAGTGTGTTTTCCCCAAAAGGGAAATGTATTTTCCCCAGAAGGGGAAATCAATGTATTTCCCCAGAAGAGCACGGAGAGTGCTGCTGAAGCTGAGCAGGGTGTGCAGAGGCGGGGAGCTTTCCTGGCCGGGGTGTCCCAGGCCCTGCACAGCTTTGTCCCCCGTCCCCCGTGGTCCCTGCCCCTCACCTCCCCTCCGTCTCCCAGCATTTCCCCGTTCCCTACCGGTTGGAGAAGTGGTTTGGGAGCTGCACCACCTCGGTGATGGCCTCGGGGTTGCGGCGGGCGATGCCGCACAGGTCCAGCTTGCTGTAGCACTCCTCCTGCACCTCCGAGATCATCCTCTGGAACGTGGAGCACCTGCGGATGGCCAGGAACACCTTGGAGGTCACCCCGTTGGCGATGCACTTCAGGCTCTCCTTCACGAACGCCTTTCCCTGCACGCGGAAGGAAAACCAACTTCAGCTGAATTCCAGGGAGTCTGGAATAAATTCCAGGGATAAGAACGGGAGCAGGGTCCCGGTGCTAAAGTGATTTCAGCTTTTATTATGAAAAAAGAAAGGCCTAAAGCAAGGGGGCCTGTGGGAATGGGGATGGGGCTGGGAATGGGGATAGGGATGGGAATGGGAATGGGGTTGGGAATGGGAATGAGAAGGGGAATGGGATAGGGATGGGAATGGGAATGGGGTGGGAATGGGAATGGGGATGGGGCTGGGAATGGGGAATGGGAATCGGGGATGGGAATTGGATGAGAAGGGGAATGGAATGGGGTTGGGAATGGGAATGAGAAGAAGAATGGGAATGGGAATGGGGCTAGGAATGGGATGAGAAGGGGAATGGGAATGGGGTTGGGAATGGCAATGGGACTGGGAATGGGGCAGGGGATGAGAATTGGGCAGGGAATGGGGCTGGGAATGGGAATGAGAAGGGGAATGGGGCAGGAAATGGGGCAGGAAATGGGGCAGGAGTGTTCCCGTCGAGGATCCTGCAGCGCCAGCTCTGGGGCTCCTTGAGCAGCCCCAGATGGAGCAGCACAAATTCAGTGGGTCAGAAACCCCTTTTTATCCTGTTTTTTGTCCCTTTGGATTGGTTTCTGTTTGGATCCTTCATTTGCATGAAGGTTTTAGGCCTTGATTGGCCATTCCAGCTCTGTCCAGCCTGGCTCGTGGTGCATTTACTGAGGTGTGTTATGGTACCTTGAGTACCGGATTTCCTACAACTGCCCTTTGAACCCCTTTTACAATAGAATAACCAAACTAACTGCACATGCTTAACGATCCATCAACTATTTTGCAGCAGTTTCTAAATTATTTTTAACAGAATCCAAAGGAAGGAGAAGTGTTGTGGATACTACACCGGGCCTGGCTGTGCTAATTACCCTCCTGCAATCAAGGCAGGGAATGGGATTTGAATGTTCCCGATTACTGCAGGGTTGTCACTCTCAGCAGTCGGGATGCTCTGAACTCCCATTCCCAAAGGATTTAGGCATTGGGAATCTTCAGCCTGGAAGTTCGAGGACCAGAGATGGAGCAGCTCTGCCCCACAGATCAACATCAATTTAATGCCAGCAGTTCAACACTCCTAGTTCAGACCTCAAGAGCCTTTATGAGCTTTTAAATCTGTCCTTGGGAGCACAGGGAACAAGGGGCTGTGTGGATTTTAGGAGGAAAGCACAGAGGGAATGGGATTTTGGCAGAGCAGAGCTCTCCAATATTATCCCGTTTATTCTCCCTGCAATCCCAGTCCGGCCGTGCATTCCCAGACCCGAACGCTTCCAAGCCAAAGCCCAGCCCTGTGCCAGGTCACACAGTCAGGAGATTTATTTTGTTAGAAGAACATTTCTATTTCCTCCTGGAGAGGAAACCTCGCTCTCCACCCCTCGGAACCCTCCGTGCCAAGTCCTCACCCGGAGCGGGGAGAGGGTGGAAAAAGAGCCCTGGAGCCAGAACTGGGGCTGAGAGCAGCAGCAGGAAGGGCTGCAGGGAGGGGAGGGTTAATCCTGCCCAAAGCACGGCTTAAATTAAGGCAGGCACTGAGCAGAGCGCCTTGCACGTGCTTCAGAACCCGCAGGACTTGTCCGGGCCATGAAAAGGCGGCTCCCATTTATTCTCGGCCAGGTTTGATTCATTCCCGACCGGGTTTGATTCTCGGTTGGGTTTGATTCTCGGCTGGGTTTGATTCATTCCCAGCCAGGTTTGATTCATTCCCGGCCAGGTTTGATTCTCGGTTGGGTTTGATTCTCGGCCGGGTTTGATTCATTCCCGGCCGGGTTTGATTCATTCCCGACCAGGTTTGATTCTCGGTTGGGTTTGATTCTTGGTTGGGTTTGATTCATTCCCGGCCGGGTTTGATTCTTGGTTGGGTTTGATTCATTCCCGGCCAGGTTTGATTCATTCCCGGCCAGGTTTGATTCTCAGCCGGGTTTGATTCTCGGCCGGGTTTGATTCTCGGCCGGGTTTGATTCATTCCCGGCCAGGTTTGATTCTCAGTTGGGTTTGATTCTCGGTTGGGTTTGATTCTCGGTTGGGTTTGATTCATTCCCGGCCGGGTTTTATTCTCAGTTGGGTTTGATTCTCAGCTGGGTTTGATTCATTCCCAGCCGGGTTTGATTCTCGGTTGGGTTTGATCCTCGGCCGGGTTTGATTCATTCCTGGCCGGGTTTGATTCATTCCCGGCCGGGTTGGATTCCCATGGTGCCCGGGCCGTACCTGAGTGTCGAATTTAGCAGCGCTGTAGAGGAAGGATTTGCAGATGTCGTACATCCCGTCCGTGTCGCACGTGGAGTTCTCCAGGCAGGCGAAGGCTCCGCAGCCCACCTGGAGGGCACTGTTCAGGCACCGAACCACCTCGGCTGCGACAGAGGGGCACAGGAACGTCAGCACATGGAGAGTGAGCTCTGCCAGCCCCAAAAATCCTGCCCAGCCCCCAAAAATCCTGCCCAACCCCAAAAGTCCTGCCCAGCCCCAAAAATCCTGCCCAGACCCAAAAATCCTGCTCAGGTCCAAAAATCCTGCTCAGGTCCAAAAATCCTGCCCAACCCCAAAAGTCCTGCTCAGCTCCAAAAATCGTGCCCAGCCCCCAAAATCGTGCCCAGACCCAAAAATCCTGCCCAACCCCAAAAATCCTGCTCAGCCCCAAAAATCCTGTTGAGGTCCAAAAATCCTGCCCAGACCCAAAAGTCCTGCCCAACCCCAAAAATCCTGCCCAGACCCAAAAATCCTGCCCAGACCCAAAAATCCTGCTCAGCCCCGGCCAAATCCTGCCCAACCCCAAAAATCCTGCTCAGCCCCAAAAGTCCTGCTCAGCCCCAAAAATCCTGCCCAGACCCAAAAATCCTGCTCAGGTCCAAAAATCCTGCCCAACCCCAAAAATCCTGCTCAGCTCCAAAAATCGTGCCCAGCCCCCAAAATCCTGCCCAGCCCCAAAAACCCTGCCCAGCCCCAAAAATCCTGCCCAGCCCCAAAAATCCTGCCCAGCCCCGGCCAAATCCTGCTCCAGCACTGTGACCAGGCTCAGAGCCTCTCTGAGACCCCAAAATCTGCCTGTGAGAAGAGATGGAGCAGCTGGAGAAGAGAAGGTTCTCCTGGAGAAGAGAAGGCTCCAGGGAGAGCTCAGAGCCCCTCCTGGTACAGAAAAGCAGATTATAAAAAAGAAAGAGAGAGAGAGAGAGAGTTTTTATATGCACAGTGCTAGAACGGCTGGATTGGTTTTAAGCTAAAAGAGGAGAGATTTAGGTCAGGTATTAGGGAGAAAATCCATCCTTGGAGGGCAGCGAGGCCCTGGGACAGGGTGCTCAGAGAGGCTGAGGATTCCCCATCCCTGGAAGTGTCCCCAGGCCAGGTTGGAGCACCCAGGGATGGTGGAATGTGTCCCTGCCCATGGCTGGGGATGGAATGAGCTTTAAGGTCCCTTTCCAACCCAACCCATTTCAAGATTCCATAATTCTATAATTCCATGATTCTACAATCCCATGATTCCGTAATTCCATGATTCTACAATCCCGCGATTCTATAACTCCAGAATTCCACAATTCCACGATTCTCCAATACCATGATTCCGCAATTCCAGAATTCTACACTTCCATGATTCTGTAACTCCAGAATTCCACAATTCCAGAATTCTACACTTCCATGATTCGGTAACTCCAGAATCCCACAATTTCCAGAATTCTACACTTCCATGCTTCTGTAATTCCAGGATTCTACAATCCCAGAATTCTCTGAGGACACGACCGGCGCCCCAAAGAACAGAAATTTCAGCTACCAAAGCCCTCGAGGGTCACACAAGGATTAGAAGAGGCAGCACCTCACACTCCTTGCTGAGATGGGGACCCAAATGCCCATCCCAACCTCATTCTCTCTTCAGGCATTCACATCTTTATCCCAATTCCCTCTGAAGCAGGAGCAGGGATGAGGATGGGCCATGGAAAGCTCTGAGTGCTGAGAGCTCTTCCTTGGCTCATAAAAACCACTGGAAAAGGAGATGGAGGTGTTGGCGAATGCCAACAAGTTGGCAGGAAATTGCACTGATTGGGAGGCATTTGTGCTTTTCTAAAATGCTGAATTACCTAGAAAGAAGATTTGAGCTCGAGACTCAATTCTCAGCACCCAGAAGGACTCGACCCAGCAGCTTGGAGCTAAACTGCCCCGGGAGCTCGCAGGTACGGCCAAAAAGGGGAATTTCTGCTGAGATTCGGGAGGGGAAGGGGAATTCGGGCAGGGAAAGTTCAGGTGACGCCGCTCCGAGGATGATTAAACCCCGAGGCAGCGGCGCGGCTGAACGCGGGGGTGTCCGTGTCATCCCGGCGTTCTCAGAGCGCATCCAGGGCATTTTAACCATGAATCAGCAGAATTGCCACATGATTGCCCTGAAATTAGCCGGGATTAACCTTTCTGGGCGAGCCGAGCATCTGTCCCCTCCCCGTGAACGGGCAAGGCACGTTCGCCGCTCTGCGGCTCAGGTTACCAGACATTCCTGGGGGAGAAAAGCGAGGCCGGGGTCCCCTGGAGTGGGAAAAGGGAGCCTTAGCTGCGACAGAACACACCTTAATAAACCCAACTTGCATGCTGGAGAGAATTCTTTACAACCGGGATTTTCCCCGAAAAAAAAAAAAAGAAGAAATAATATTAAAAAAATCCCCCCAATTAAGCCCCGCTCGTGCTGACGTGCCTGAAGGGAGGAATATTCGGTAATTCATCCCCTCCCCGGTCCGCAGCCTCCCGTAATTAGCTTTCCACAGGTTCCCATCGGAACTTCGCTCGCAGGGCGCGCTCCGATTGTCTCGGGCGAGGGGAGACCCCACGTTCCTATAGCAACCAAATACAAAAGCGAACGGAGCAAACACCCCGCTCCAGCGCCGCAGAGCTAAAACAAGGCAGCTGCTAATGAGCCCCGAACCGGAGCGTTAATATCTTTGCAGTACGGTAGAGGCGGGTTTTTAATTCCCATTGTTCCAGACAATGTCTCCGAGTTATCTAAGCGGCAAAGTCCGCACATCCAAAGCAATTTTTTTTTTTTTTTTTTTTTTTTTTCTCTCTCCATTGTGGAAGCAAGTTTGGAAAATGTCCCCGGTGTATTTTTACAGCGGCAGCTGCCCGATAGCGATCGGTTTGTGACACTTTCTGCGTTCTGCATTCCTCCGAGGCTGCGCCTCTTTGAACACAGAGATGTTCCAGGACAATGGGGCAGTCCCAGCGCCGCGGATCCCACCAAGTTCCTAAAAAGCAAAGGTTTAACCCCAGAGCAGCGCTGCACCGGGGGAGGGACAGGGATGCATGCAAGCAGGAGAATAAAAATGATAAAAAGTGCGCGGAACTGCCTGGGGAGCTGCGGGAGGAGGGGAGAGCCCGGATCGCATCCTCGCTGCTCCGGGAGATTCCTGCTCCAGCCCTGGAAGGAACATTTCTGCTGCCAGCCGGTGAGTTTACAAGGGGAAGGAAAAGGGGGGAAAATGAAAAAGAAGCAGAAAAATCATCAGCAGAGAAATGTGGGGCGGCTGAGGGCAGCGGGGCTGCGGCGTTACCTGAGTTCTGCGCCGCCACCCGCGCTTTCCTGGGGCTCACAGAGTCATTCTGCTCGGCTTCGTGGGATGCGGATGCACTGATCAGCAGCAGCAGCAGCAAACCAGACTTTAGGAGCATTCTTTGACAAGTTTCCGCTAAGTGTGGGGTTGGCTTGGTTTGGTTTTTTTTCCCTTTTTTTTTTTTTTTTTTTTTTTTTTTTTTTCTTTTTCTTCTTTGAGTGGTTGATTTTTTTTTTAATTTTTTTTTTTTTTTTTTTTTTTTTGGACGTGTGCGCCTCTCCTCTTGCACTCGGGCTTGAGCGAAGATGTGGAGCTGGAAGCGAGGGAGGGAAGGAAGGCGGGAGGATCCTGGCGAGGCCGGGGATGAGCGCAGGGATGTGCGGAGGATCCGGGTGGCCCCTCTGGCTGCTGCTCGCTGGGGGACCGCGAGCTGCGAGCGTTTTATAGCCGCCCTTATCGGTCCCCCCGGGCTGCCGAGCCAATCGGTGGCGCTGGGCAGAGCCAGGGGAGGACTGGACTCATTCAAGCCCCGCAAAACTGCAACTTCACAGGAAGAATATTTTCCAGCCCATTAAAAGTACCTGCCAAAGAACAATGAGCGAAAAGTTCATCCTCGGAGGAGCGCTGGGAAAGGGAGGGGATGGAGGGGAGGGGGGGGGGGGGCGCTTCCTATGGATGGCGGAGCTCGAGGAAATGACAGCGCCGTCCTAAAGAGCCCCCACCCCAGCAGAAAATCACCTGCCCTGGAGGGAAAGCTGCTCCCATGCGTGCGAGGGGGTCCCGGGGCTGCGGAGGGGAAGGGGCGGCTCTGAGGGGCTCGGGAACGGGGATGGGGGCGGAGATGGGGCTGGCGGGGATTGTGCCCCGGCTCTGAGGATGGGGCTGGCGGGGATCCCCGACCCTGTCCCCGCTCTGGGGCTGCCGGGGACCCCCCTTTCCTGCCCCGGCTTTGACGATGGGCTCTGGGGATGGGGCTGGCGGGGATCCCCGCTCTTGCCCCGGCTCTGGGGATGGGAATGGGGCTGGCAGGGATTCCTCTCTCCTGCCGGGCTCTGGGGATGGGGATGGCAGCGATCCCTCCCTCCTGTCCCCGCTCTGAGGCTGGCAGGGATCCCTCGCTCCCGCCCCGGCTTTGGGGATGGGGCTGGTGGGGATCCCCCGCTCCTGCCCAGCTCTGGGGATGGGGCTGGGGGGGATCCCCGACCCTGTCCCCGCTCTGGGGATGGGGCTGTCAGGGATTTCTCGCCCCTGTCCCCAATCTGGGGCTGTCAGGGATCCCTCGCCCCCACCCCGGCTTTGGGGATGGCGGGGATCCCCCTTTCCTGCCCCGGCTCTGAGGATGAGAATGGGGCTGTCGGGGATCCCTCTCTCCTTCCCCGGCTCTGGGGATGGGGCTGTCAGGGATTTCTCGCCCCTGTCCCCAATCTGGGGCTGGCGGGGATCTCCCATTCCTGTCCCCGCTCTGGGGATGGATCTGGCGGGGATGCCCCGCTCCTGTCGCAGTTCTGGGGCTGTTCAGGGATCCCTGCCCCGGCTCTCACCTCTCCCTGCCGCCCCAGCACGTGGGAGCCGCGGCGCTCAGCCCTGCGCTCACGTAGGCGCATGCAAATCCATCAAATAAATCAAATCAATCCCTGCCTGCCCCGAGCCTCGCCCAGCCCTCCTGCGCTCCCCTCACCTGCGCTGTTCCCCCCCACAAAATCACCCAGCCCACCCTTTGCCCGCGCCCCAAACCCCAATTTTCAGGTGTTTCGTGGTTTTTCTCGCCCTCCCCTCTCCCTGCTCCAGCTCAATCCTGTTTTTCAGATTTCATAACGGGAGGCGGCAGCCTAATGCCTGATTCAATCTCGGCTCTAATGGGCACGTAATGAGGATTAACACGCTGCAGGATGGATTCTCCCCCATCCCAGGGACGATTTAAAGCTCCGGGTGTTTCAGGGATGAAAGTGCAGCTGCTTAGAGCTGTAGGGAAATCGGGAAAGGTGAGTGCAGAAAGATTTCCAGATAAAAAGTTACAAGTTCCTGCAGCTTAGAATGAACCCAAGGATTCAGAGACCAGCTCTGGCTGATATGAGCTGAGATTATTTGGATCAGACCACGTTTGGGGCTCCCTCTGCCACCCCTTTTGCTGGGGACGGGGAGGACTCTCAGCTCTGCGGTGCCAGGCAAGGAAATCCAGCTTGGATAATCCATGGATCCATCCAGGGGCAGAATTCCCGTCTGACCAACCAGTTCCACAAATCCCATTCAAATGGAGGTGCAAAACTCCCCACTTTGGGCATTTAGTCCAGTTTATGGCAAAATAAGAATGTAAAGAGGAGAAGGAGGAGGCTCTATCCATGGGGGTCTGGAAGCTGTGCCTGGTGCTTTACCCCATCCCTGCCTTTTTTTCCTTAGGACAATGGGATCCCTCTGGATCTGCCATCCCTGTGTCCCCTCTCCCCAGCGCTGCCCATTCCCGGCGCTGTCGGCTCCCTTTGGAACGGGGCTGTGCTGCTGCTGCCCGGGGCTCACAGGAACAGCTGTGCCAGATGTTCCGAGCGCTCGCCAAAAGCCCTGAAACAGGAGGGTTTCGGGTTTCGGCTCCGGTTTGGGACACCGAGCCAAGTTCATTAAATAAAGAAGAAAAAAAAATCAAGAAAAAGAAGCAGCAGCCCCACAAAGCGTTGTGGTTTCCCCACTTCAGAGCCCCGGTCCAGTTTGGAAGCGAGAATAATCCCAGAGGGTTTGATCCTGATTAAATCAAAAGTAACTCTGGCAGCCGCCTCAATGGGGGCTGACTCACGGCTCCAGAGCCTTCCTCTCCTCTCCTCTCCTCTCCTCTCCTCTCCTCTCCTCTCCTCTCCTCTCCTCTCCTCTCCTCTCCTCTCCTCTCCTCTCCTCTCCTCTCCTCTCCTCTCCTCTCCTCTCCTCTCCTCTCCTCTCCTCTCCTCTCCTCTCCTCTCCTCTCCTCTCCTCTCCTCTCCTCTCCTCTCCTCTCTCTCCTCTCCTCTCCTCTCCTCTCCTCTCCTCTCCTCTCCTCTCCTCTCCTCTCCTCTCCTCTCCTATTTGAACATTCCCACTTGGCTTTTTTGGATTTTTTTTTTGTTTTTTTTTTGGCTTTTTGAGGCTGCTGACCCAGCCAGGTTGGCCTGGCCCTCCCCAGGATCCCATCCACACCCAGGGGAGCCCAAGTGTGGGGTGGAATTGAGCCAAGGGGACCCTGAGATTATTCCAGCACATTTTCTGTTCTTTCTCCTATGATTTTCCCAGGGCCATGTTTGATATTTGTACCTGCTGCCTGTTTCAATTATAAACAGTAGGAACAGGAGGTGAGTGAGGCTCAGCTTGGTTCATGGGCATGGTGACCCCATGTGTTGGATCAGGACACAAATATTAAAACACCAGTCTGAGAAGGCTCCAAAAAGACCCCATGGAGGTAGAACTTTGATTATTTTTCTCTAAAAGAGTGGGAGGATGATTTCAGGAGTGAGGGACCTGCTGTGAGCCGCTGTCAGATTTGGCAAATTTATGCCCAAGACCTCGGAGTCCTGTGTTACCACAGCACATTTGCATTTTTTCTTTTGCATATTGAAGGCAGCAAGGGCTCAAAATTCCCTGGAAACTTCCACTCTGCCCCGGCTGTGGGATTTCCAGGGGTTTGGTGGCAGAGGAGCTTGGCTTCAATCCTGTCCCAGGTTTTGAAGGAAAAAAGGAACGGCCAGAGATGGAACCACTGCCCCTAATCAGTGCTTGGCTCATTCAAGGGCCCTTCAAAAGTGTTGTTAGAAGGTTTAGGGATACAAGAACACCCATTATGGGATAAGGTTTTCCCTCCAAACCTTCCTTCCTCCCTGTCTCAGGTGACAGCTTTACAGCCTAGTGAGCTCATTAAAAAAAAAAACAACAAAAAAAACCCCACAAAAACAAAAACAAAAACCAAAAGAAAAAGTTTCCCTATTTGTTCCCAAGAGCTTGGCACAGCCTGCTGGAAGATTTTCCCCGCGGCTTCCCTCGGAGGTGAAACGCTGGAGGGTTTCTGTTCCTGCCTGGTGCGTGGAAAGAGAAAAAAGAACGGCACTGTTAGCCCTGGGAGAATCCCCCCCTTCTTTCCATTCCCATTCATGGCCCCGATTAAATTGCACAGCCCGGCCTTTTGTGCCTCTGTTCCTCTATTCCCAAGGTGTTAAGATTTTTATCCAACCTCCCTCAAAAAAAAAAAAAAAAAAAAAAAAAAAAAAAAAAAAAAAAAAAAAAAATTCGAGGGGGACAAGAAAAGAAACGAAGAAAAAGAGAAAGGGGACATAAAGTGAGTGACCCTCCCTCCCCTGCCGGGTTTCTGCCCAGCTGCTCCCGGCTGGGAACGGCTGCGAGGGCGGCCCCGCTTCCCTCCCATTGTGTAACTGGATCCTCCCCACCTTCATCCCCCGTGCCCGGCCGGGACCCTCCGCTCCCCGCGCTCCGGAGGGACGTGAGCAACTGCACCGCCCCGGCACGAGGGATTGGCACGGCAGAGCCCGGCCCGGCCCGGCACGGCACGGCATAGCACGGCAAAGCACGGCACAGCACGGCACGGCAGAGCCCGGCCCGGCCCGGCCCGGCACGTCCTGCCCGTGGAGCGCCCTGTGCGGCTGCTGCCTGAGGCCAGCGCTCCCTCATCCTTTCCTGATACTTCCCTTCCCATGAAACCAGCGTTCCCTGATCCTTCGCATCAAATCAGCATTCCCCGATCCTTCCCTTCCCTTCCCAACAACCACTGTTCCCTGATTCTTCCCACCAAACCAGCATTCCCTGATCCTTCTTAACAAACCACCCTTCCCTGATCCTTCCCAAAAAACAGCACTTCCTGATCGTTCCCAGCAATCCAGCATTCCCTTCCCCTTCCCCTTCCTTCCCCTTTCCCTTTCCCCTTCCCCTTTCCCCTTTCCCCTTCCCCTTTCCCCTTTCCCCTTTCCCCTTTCCCCTTTCCCCTTTCCCCTTTCCCCTTTCCCCTTTCCCCTTTCCCCTTTCCCCTTTCCCCTTTCCCCTTTCCCCTTTCCCCTTTCCCCTTTCCCCTTTCCCCTTTCCCCTTTCCCCTTCCCTTCCCTTCCCTTCCCTTCCCTTCCCTTCCCTTCCCTTCCCTTCCCTTCCCTTCCCTTCCCTTCCCTTCCCTTCCCTTCCCTTCCCTTCCCTTCCCTTCCTTTTTCCCCAGACCCAGCACTCCCTGATCGTTCCCAGCAATCCAGCATTCCCTTCCCCTTCCCCCAGACCCTGTTCTTCTCAGTCCCTGAGCTGGGGACACCGCAGGATCCCGAGGGGCCGTCCCGGTGCTCTGGCCGGGAACACGATCCCATTCCAGCCCCTTTCCACCAGCCCGGGCTGCTCCGATGCCCTCCAGGCTCTCAGGGACGGGGAATCCACAATTCCTCCGGGCAGCCGGAGCCGTGTCCAACAGGGCGAGGCGGTTCCTGCTCAATGGGGTTTGAAGGTGCTCCCAACCCCACGGCTCTCGGGTTTTGGTCGTGAACTGCTGGCCCGAGATGTGCAGGGTGTCTCTGCTTCAGCCTGTGCAACTGAAGAACGAGTCTGGACTCTTCACTTTTCGGTCTTGAGGTTGTTTATCAATTCTGATCTGTAAAATTTTCTTTCTGCCCAGCCGAGATCTGCTCAGCAGGGCAGCCACAGGCACTCTGTGTTGTCCTTTTATATTACAAACTACGTGTAACATATTTACACTTAATTCCCAATACCCTGTGTTAGACAGTGAGCTTCTACTCTAGACCAATCCCAAAGTGCCAACAGCACTGCAGAGAATGGAGGAGAAGAAGAAGAAAGGAGAAGAAGAAAAGAGGAAGAGAAGGAGGAGGAGGAGGAGGGGGAGAAGAAGAAGGAGAAGGAGAAGGAGAAGGAGAAGGAGAAGGAGAAGGAGAAGGAGAAGGAGAAGGAGAAGGAGAAGGAGAAGGAGAAGGAGAAGGAGAAGGAGAAGGAGAAGGAGAAGGAGAAGGAGAAGAAAGGCTGGACACACCCTGATTCCTCCATCTTGTCCCCATAACCCCCACACCAAAAATCCTAAAATCTACATTTCCACCCTGTGAATATTTTATTATTACACCATTCAAACCTGTGTGACTTTCACGTTCTCATACAAAGCTGGCAACTTGCTCCAGGGGTCAAAATCAAATCCCCAGGTGTTCTGGGCTGTGTGCCAGGGTCTCCAAGCCCCTTGACAGGGTCCTGGGCAACTCTGGACACCCAGAGGGATGCACTGAGTTCCGACACACGGGAAGCACTCCAGGATTTCCAGGGATCAAACCTGGCAGTGTGGAGGCCCTGGCCCGCAGCCAGCCGCCCTCGCAGCCCGCCGGACCAGCTCCCCAGCAGGTGCACATTAAACCCGACCACAGAATTCCATCCCCTCCTCCTCCTCTGCCTCCCGCCATGGCTGCGGCGCGTCCCCGCACGCTGCCGGGCTGCGATTCCCCATCCCGGGGCTGGGAGCCGGCAGCAGCTGCAATTACCCGCCAGGAGAAGAGCAAAGCGAGGGAGAGGCCGAGCAGAACCTTTTAATTTGCTTAGCCCAGGTGAACAACCCCGGCTGCACCGGGGCAGGGGTGTCAGAACTTGTTCCAAAAGGCAGGATGCAATTTCGGAGTTACCTGGGAGTCTGCCCCGACAGAGCCGCTTGGATCTGGCTACAGGCTCCATAAACCTGGCAGAAAACTGCTGCAAATCTGATTATTGCAGGGATTTAATAGCTCAGCTCTGTGTGCAGGAAGTCATGGTGGGTTTGGCTGTGTCACAGAGGAGCTGGGATTGTTTAATGCCTGATGTGAGGTGGGAATTATTGACAGGACGGTTGTTTAATGTCTGATATAAGGTAGGAATTATTGACAGGACAATTATTTAATGCCCGATGTCAGGTGGCAATTTTTGACAGGATGGTTGTTCAATGCCAATATAAGGTGGCAATTATAGACAGGACAATCGTTTAATGTCTGATATAAGGTGGGAATTATTGACAGGACAATTGTCTAATGCCCAATGTAAGGGGGCAATTATTGACAGGACAAGGGGAAATGGCCTCAGGTTATGCCAGGGCTGGACATCAGCAGGAATTCCCTCCTGGAAAGGGCTGTTAAATATAGGAAAGAGTTGCCCAGGGAGGTTTGCAGTCCCCATCCCAACTGGTTGTGGCACTCAGAGCTCTGGGCTGGGTCAGTCACAGCTTGGACTCGATGATCCTGGAGGGCTTTTCCAACTTTAATGATTCTGTGAACTTTTGTCTTCTGCTGAGGTTGAATTGCCAACATAAATGAAGGCAAAATAAAGGATTTCTCATATTATTGCGATTGGTTTGCACTGCACAATTTGATTTTTTTTAAACAACAGGAATCCCACATTTCGGCCTCTTTCTGCTGGGCTTGTTCTGCATCTTGTAGCTGCAGAGTCTGATGAAAAGTGATTGCTAATAATAACCTGGAATTACTCGTAATCCTGGGCTGGAAATCCCAGTGCCTGCTGCAATGGGATTTTGATTCAAACCAAATGTGCCTCATGGATGAGACACAAATCGAGAACTTCCAGCACTCAGCTCCTGCTACACCAGGCACTGAAAACGCTCTGAAAAGGGAAAAGTCCTTCAAAGGCACTGCTGGGAGTTTTGCCAAACATGGGGATCACTGCCTTGGGTGGGTTTGTCTCTTAAAATGGACTCAGAGGGCTTGTAGTGCTTCCCTGCAGCAGGTAGAGCAGCCAGGCCCATTCCCATTCCTATCCACTTTCTCTGTCCCATTCCCAGCCCCATCCCCATTCCCATTTCCTGCCTCATCCCCATTCCCATTCCCATTCCCAGCTCCATTCCCAACCCCATCTTCAGCCCTATTCCCTGCCCCATTCCTATTTCCATTCCCTGCCCCATTTCCTCATTCCCAGTCCTATTACCTCATTCCCATCTCCATTCCCATCCCCAGCCCCATTCCCATTCCCTGCCCCATTCCCAGCTCCATCTCCAGCCCCATTCCCATTCCTTGCCCCATGCCCTCATTCCCAGCCCTATTCCCTCATTCTCTGCCCCATTTCCAGCCCCATCCCCAGCCCCATTCCCTCATTCCTAACCCCATCCCCATTCCTTGCCCCATTTCCTCATTCCCATCCCCATTCCCTCATTCCCAGCCCCATTCCCTCATTCCCAGCCCCATTTCCTCATCCCCAGCCCCATTCCCTCATTCCCAGCCCCATTCCCATCCCATCCCATCCCCATCCCCATTCCTATTCGCAGCCCCATTCCCTCATTCCCTGCCCTATTCCCTGCCCCATTTCCAGCCCCATCCCAAGCCCCATTCCCTCATTCCTAACCTCATCCCCATTCCTTGCCCCATTTCCTCATTCCCAGCCCCATTTCCTCATTCCCATCCCCATTCCCTCATTCCCAGCCCCATTCCCTCATTCCCAGCCTCATTCCTTCATTCCCATCCCCATCCCCATTCCTTGCCCCATTTCCTCATTCCCAGTCTTATTCCCTCATTCCCAGCCCCATTTCCTCATTCCCATCCCCATTCCCTCATTCCCAGCCCCATTCCCTCATTCCCATCCCCATCCCCATTCCTATTCTCAGCCCCATTCCCTCATTCCCTGACCCATTCCAGGCCCCATTCCCTCATTCCCAGCCCCACTGCCATTCCCAGCCCCATTCCAGGCCCCATTCTCTTCTTCTCTGCCCCATTCCCAGCCCCATTCCCATTCCCTGCTCCCCTCCCTTATTCCCTGCCCCATTCCCAGCCCCAGGGCAGTGCCCAAGGGGAGGATCAGGACCAGGATGTGCCCTGTGGGGGTGGGGAATTGGCATTTCCAGGGGGGGAAAAGGCTTTGGAGCTCACCCCACCCCCAGCTGAGGATTTTGGGGACAGAACTCCAGGATTTGAGTGCAGGGACAGAGCTGTTCACCCAGAGGAAAAGCAGGAAAAAAGATTAAAAGAGGAAGGAAAACCCCCAAAATCTCAGAGTGGTGGGGTGGGAGTCCCAGCAGCTCCAAAGTCTCCAGCAGGGAGATCCCAACCCCAAATTTGAGGTTGAGGGATGGGAATGGGAATAGGAATGGGAATGAGGCAGGAAATGGGGCTTGGAATGGGAATGAGAAGGGGAATGAGAAAGGGAATGGAGATGGGAATGAGGCAGGAAATGGGGCGGGGAATGGGAACAGAGATGGGGCTGGAATGGGAACAGGGATGGGGCTGGAATGGGGCAGGAAATGGGGCTTGGAATAGGGCAGGGAATGGGACTGGGATTGGGAATGGGAATGGGGCTTGGAGTGGGAATGAGAAGGGGAATGGAGATGGGAATGAGGCAGGAAATGGGGCAGGGAATGGGAACAGGGATGGGGCTGGTATGGGGCAGGGAAGGAGACTGGGAATGGGAATTGGGCTGGCAATGGGAATGGGGAGGGGGCAGGGACTGGGATTGGGAATGAGGCAGGAAATGGAGCTTGGAACGGGACAGGAACCTCACTGCCTCAGGGCCCAGAGATGGGAACAAAAGGGAGTTGGGGGAGCAAACTTGGGGTCAATGACTTCATTACCTGCAGCTGTAATTGGAAGATTAACCCCAATATTCAAATGGATCAAACTTTTATAAAAGTGTGAAACCCGTCACCCATTTTGGGTGCAGCCCCTGAGTGGCTTTGTCTGCCCTAAATGTACCTGATCAGGACAGGATCTCCAGGGACTCCCCCATGCACAGGGGACACCCCCAGAGGAGTTTCCAGCCCCTGAAATCCCGGAATTCCCCTCCCTGCTCCCAAGCACTCCTGCAATTCATCTCGGGAGCTTCTTGCAAAGGCTTGCCTGGAGCAGAGCAGGATCCCTCACCCTGCAGAACAAAGATCCCCCATGAATATGGAGATCCCGCCTCCCCCGCAGCCGCCCCGGAGTGGATTTGGGGCGGATTTGCCGGAGCTGGAGCAGCCTGGCAGCGCTGGCAGCTGTGGGATCGCTGTCGGGATCGCTGTCATTCCCAAAGGTTAAAATAAACCCGGCCGTTCCCTCCGGCTGCCGGGCATTGCTCCGCGGGATCCACGGAACGGGCCCGGGAGAGGAATTCCCTGCTCGGTGTGCTGAGGGATGGGAATGGGAATGGGGATGGGGATGGGATGGCGATGGGGATGGGGATGGGGATGGAAATGGGGATGGGGATGGGGATGGGGATGGAAATGGGGATAGGAATGGGGATGGGGATGGGATGGGGATGGGATGGGGATGGGGATGGGGATGGGATGGGGATGGGATGGGGATGGGATGGGGATGGGGATGGGATGGGAATGGGGATGGGATAGGGATGGGGATGGGGATGGGATGGGGATGGGGTGGGATGGGATGGGATGGGATGGGGATGGGATGGGGATGGGATGGGGATGGGGATGGGGATGGGATGGGATGGGATGGGATGGGATGGGGATGGGGATGGGATGGGGATGGGATGGGGATGGGATGGGGATGGGATGGGATGGGATGGGGATGGGAATGGGGATACGAATGGGAATGGGGAAGGGATGGGGATGGGGATGGGGATGGGGATGGGTTGGGATGGGATGGGATGGGATGGGATGGGATGGGATGGGATGGGATGGGGATGGGATGGGGATGGGATGGGATGGGGATGGGATGGGATGGGGATGGGGATGGGGATGGGATGGGGATGGGGATGGGGATGGGATGGGATGGGATGGGATGGGATGGGATGGGATGGGATGGGATGGGATGGGATGGGATGGGATGGGATGGGATGGGATGGGATGGGATGGGATGGGGATGGGATGGGGATGGGGATGGGATGGGATGGGGATGGGGATGGGGATGGGGATGGAAATGGGGATGGGATGGGGATGGGGATGGGATGGGAATGGGGATGGAAATGGGGATGGGATGGGGATGGGGATGGGATGGGATGGGGATGGAAATGGGGATAGGAATGGGAATGGGGATGGGATGGGGATGGGGATGGGGATGGGGATGGGATGGGGATGGGGATGGGGATGGGATGGGAATGGGGATGGAAATGGGGATGGGATGGGGATGGGGATGGGGATGGGATGGGGATGGGGATGGGGATGGGGATGGGGATGGAAATGGGGATGGGATGGGGATGGGGATGGGGATGGGGATGGGGATGGGGATGTGATGGGGATGGGATGGGGATGGGGATGGGGATAGGAATGGGGATGGGAATGGGAATGGGGATGGGGATGGAAATGGGGATGGGATGGGGATGGGGATGGAAATGGGGATGGGGATGGGATGGGATGGGATGGGGATGGGGATGGGATGGGGATGAGGATGGGGATGGGATGGGGATGGGGATGGGGATGGGGATGGAGATGGGGATGGGGATGAGAATGGGGATGGGGATGGAAATGGGGATGGGATGGGGATGGGATGGGATGGGGATGGGATGGGGATGGGGATGGGGATGGGGATGGGATGGGATGGGATGGGATGGGATGGGATGGGAATGGGAATGGGGATGGGATGGGGATGGGGATGGGGATGGAAATGGGCTGGGAATGGGGATAGGAATGGGAATGGGATTGGGGATGGGGCAGGGAATGGGATTGGGGATGGGGATGGGGATAGGAATGGGGATGGGGATGGAAATGGGGATGGGAATGGGGATGGGGATGGGGATGAGGCAGGAAATGGGGCAGGGAATGGGGCAGGGAATGGGGCAGGGAATGGGGATGGGAATGAGGGATCCACTGGCACCAGCCGCGGAAGAGGAATTCCCTGCTCTGTGTGCTGCTGGATGGGCTGGAATGGAGATGGGGATGGGAATGAGAAGGGGAATGGGAGTCAGAATGGGAATGGGGCAGGGAATGGGACTTGGTATGGGAATGGGAATGAAAAAGGGAAGGGGAATGGGAATGGGGATGGGGCCAGGAATGGGGCAGGGGATGGGAATGGGGATGGGGCTGGAAATGGGAATGGAAATGAGAACAGGAATCGGAGTGGGAATAGGGATGGGAATGGGAATGGGGATGGGAATGGGAATGGGAATGGGAATGGGGATGGGAATGGGAATGGGAATGGGGCTGGCTCCCCCACCTGCTGCAGGGAAGGATCAAACACCTTTGCTGTCTTTCCTGCTGTGGGAGGATCCTTGGGAGGAGCTGGCTCCTCTCCACAGGCAGGGAGGAGCTTTCCCAGGTGGGGAATGGGGCAGGATTTGGGATTCTAATCAGCAGAGCAGCTCTATAAAAAGACATTTTAAAAAAGAGGGAAAGAAATTAAAAAAAAAAAAAAAAAAAAAGAAAGAATGGCACAGCAGCCTCCTCACTCCACTCCTGAGAAAGTCCCTTCAAACTTTCCCAGCCTTGCTGGGATTTGTTTGCCAAGCAGGCCAATTTGTGGTTTTTAATTTTATTGAAGTAACAACTCACAGATCCTAAGGTTGGTATATTAAATACTCTCGTTGCTGAGCTGACAAAAAGCTGTTTAAGATGAGAATCCTTCTATCCCTGTGATTTTTCAGAAGATGGAATGATAATTCTCAGGGAATATTAATTGCCAAGGCCTAAATAACAGTGAGGTAAGAGGGGCTGAGTGAGTAGGGCATAATTAAAATATATCAGAGGAAATGGGAAAACTCCTGTGCAAGAGGAGGATGGAATCCCAGAACTGCACAGCTGAAGATCCCTGGAATTCATTTGGTCTCCTGGGTTTTGGGATAATCTGGGAGCTTCTTGTCCCAGTCCCCATCCCAAAATATCCCCATGTGCCCCCAGCAAGAGCACAGACTGGGGAGTTTTAGAGGAGAACCAGGGAAGTTTTTTGTATGAAAATCCCAGTGAAATCCCAGTGAGGCCTGAGGATTTCAGCTTTTCCATTTTCCATCTGCAGTTCCTTAGTGTGTAACTCTGGGACAGAGGAGCAATGCCATGGCTGAGTCTCTCAACTAAAACTAAAAAATATCCTGTGTATATGTTAGGAGAAGTTTTATAGATTTATAGTTATAAAATATATATATATATATATACATAAATAAATAATATATATATAATATATATGGTTATGCATATATAACTATAGTTATATATATAACTATATATATAAATATAACCATATTTATAACTATATATAATTACATATATATAAATATAACCATATATCTATTATATATATAACTATATATGGTTATATTTTATATAACAGTGTCTGATGACAGTTAAATGAATATAATATATATTTTAATAGTTATATTGTCATAATATTAGAATAATATAAAATTATAATATATATTATAATGATATAATAATATAATATAACAATATTATATGCCCACTCTGGGCAGACACAATTCCTCTCCAGGATTTCAGCTTTTCTATTTCCCATCTCTCTGTAACCCTGCAGTTCTTTAGGGCATAACTCTGAACTCCACACCCAGTGTGAGCTGCTGCTCTCCCATTTGGGGCAGACACAACAATTCCTCTCCAGGCCTGGCAACCAAGGACACCTCACTGCCTCAGGGCCCAGAGATGGGAACAAAAGGGAGCTGGGGGAGCAAACCTGGGGTCAATGACTTCATTACCTGCAGCTGTAATTGGAAGATTAACCCCAATATTCAAATGGATCAAACTTTTATAAAAGTGTGAAACCCGTCACCCATTTTGGGTGCAGCCCCTGAGTGGCTTTGTCTGCCCTAAATGTACCTGAAGGCCCTTCAATGAATAGAAATGCTTTAATTAATGAATTAATTCCCTTAATTTTGTCTGGCCTTTTCATTTTTGTCTTCCTCTGGCCAGGAATAGCTGGGAACTGCTCGTTCCCAACCCTGCTCTGCTCCCATCTGCTGCTCTGGGTGCTGCACCCTGAGCATGGGGCCCCTCTGTGTTGTCTGGCTGAAATTCCACGGGTTCCAGGTTGATTTATGTCCTTTTAATCCCCCCTTTTTCTCCCTGCTCATTCTTTTTGATCCAAACTGAAATAAAATAGAGGAGGAAAAGGTGTGCAGGAATATCTGAGAGCCTCATGCAGGAACCAGAGCAGGGAAAAGCTGATTTTTAGCTTAGTCAGAAGGGCTGCTCCAATTTATTTTTTAGGAAAAGAGGCAGAAAAAAACAAGAGGCAGGAAAAGTGTTCCCAAAGCAGCCATAGGAGAGGTCTGGGGAGTGAAGGAAAGAACCTGAAATCCTGGGAGGGGATCAAACCAAAGGGAAAAGGAGAAAGGACACTGGGAGTGACAAAGGATCTGAGCTGTCCTCTCCCTCCAAGGACATTTCCTGAGGGGATTTTGGATATTTTCTGTGTTTCTTGAGGGGATTTTGAACATTTTCTGTCCTTCCTGAGGGGATTTTGGACATTTTCTGTGTTTCCCAAGGGAATTTTCACCCCCAGCTGTTTTCTGACAGCTCTAGGGTTCACATCTTTTAAAGCAGGATTTTCCTTTTCTGTGTGTTCCAGATTGCAAGGCAAGACATATTCTATTATCAACTGTATAGCAGATTGTCTTTTGTCAAGTGGGCATTTTCCTTATCTCTCTTTGAGTGACCACAATCACTCCTCCCTCTGGGGAGACATCTGCTGATAAGAGGCCGCTGAATGTCACTGCATGACTGATAAGAACTACAGCATCCCATTGGGAGATGTGAGCCCAGAGGGAGGAGCCAAGCATTCCTGCCTGGATATAATCTGGAGATTCTGGAACACCAGCCAAGCATTCCTGCCTGGATATAATCTGGGGATTCTGGAACACCAGCCAAGCATTCCTGCCTGGATATAATCTGGGGATTCTGGAACACCAGCCAAGCATTCCTGCCTGGATATAATCTGGGGATTCTGGAACACCAGCCAAGCATTCCTACCTGGATATAATCTGGAGATTCTGGAACACCAGCCAAGCATTCCTGCCTGGATATAATCTGGGGATTCTGGAACACCAGCCAAGCATTCCTGCCTGGATATAATCTGGAGATTCTGGAACACCAGCCAAGCATTCCTGCCTGGATATAATCTGGAGATTCTGGAACACCAGCCAAGCATTCCTGCCTGGATATAATCTGGAGATTCTGGAACACCAGCACAGCTTCTCCACTGGATTTCCCAGAGGAACAGCAGCTGCCTCTGCCCCTGGATCTCCAGAGGAAGACTGCACCCTTGTCCAGGATCCCTGCTCCAGCAGAACCACCCCTGACACTGCAGGAGGGCTGAGCCACAATTCCAATGGGACTGCTGCCAACACCCTGACCCACAGGGCGTCAGGCTGGGTTCTGACTCTGGCAGTGTTGGGTTAGTTCACTGCATTGTTTATTTTATCCTTTTATTTTCTTCCCAAATAAAGAACTGTTATCCATGCTCCCATATTTTTTGCCTGAGAGCCTCTTAATTTAAAATTTATAACAATTTGGAGGGATGGTTTACATTTTCCATTTCAGGGCAGGCTCCTGCCTTCCTTAGCAGACACCTGGCTTTCCAAACAAAGACACTGTGTTATTCCCCAAAAGCAGCAGCAGGGAAGATTTTCCAGAGCAGAGTTTCAAATGCTCCAATGGTGTTGAGGGAAATGGGTGAAGTTTTCAGGAGCCTGGAAAGGGAAAGGAGAAGAGGTGGGGTAAGAGCAGCAGTCACAGGATCCTGGAATGGTTTGGGTGGGAAGGTGGAGAGTCTCAACTGCTTTTTGCCAGGGCTGGTATTCAATCACGGGATAGAATTTCTTATCAGTTTTTATCTCTGTCACAGCGTCACAAACCCTGAGTTCTTCAGCACTTCTCTCTAACAAGATAAAAAATGGAGCCCTGTCGCTCTCTCTCCAAGGCGGTTTAAGGATAAACTGTCCAATTAAGAGATGAAACCGAAATTATTTTTACTTTTAACCCCATAACCAAACCATCTGTGCCCCGCAATGTGAACTTTTAATCCAATCACACAAACCCACCCAAACGAACTGGGAACATCTTTGGGGTGTCAGATTGGTAGAAAAGAACCCCAAAATCACTCAATTTAAACCTAAAGCACCTGCCCTGGGTACCAGAGACTCCATGGAGGAAGAAGTGGGAAGGGGGACATCCAACATCCCAGTTGTGGGAACAGCTTCCCCCGGGATTCCCAGATGCCCAGCAGCCACAGATCTGTGCGAATCCAGCCTTTGTTACTCCCTGCGCTCAAGGAAATTCCCATTCCTGCCCCAGGAAGGAGCTGCTTCCTGCCAGCTGCCTTCCCACAGGGACTGGGGGTGTTTGGGGTCCTCGGATGCCCCACGGAGCCTCCAGAGCTCCCTGAGTGCTCCCTCCAGGTCGGAATATTCCAGGGCTGCCTGAAATATATATTATTTATTATTTAATATTTATTATTTAATATTTAATATTTAATATTTAATATTTAATATTTAATATTTAATATTACTAATTTGTCTTTCTGGTGATGTTTAAAACAGGCTGGACAATGCCTGAGGAAGCTGGGAACCAACCTGTGCCACAAAGGATGGGCTGATGGATTTTAGCATCAATTTGTCCTCTCAATCCACCTCAGCTTTTGGTGAATTGGTTTGGAAATTTCTTCTCTCCCCCCTGAGTTAAACTCAGCCCTTCACTGCAGAAACCCCTGGCAAGGCTTGGAGATCTCAGTTGCTGCAGCAGAGAATTATCAAAAGGAAATTATATTATTATTTGGAAAATATATTGGGAAATATGGTTATTTATATATATATTTATAAATATTTATTTCAATATATATATATTGGAAAAATATATAATAATTATATCATTATTTGGGAAATACATTATTGTTAAATTATATTATTATAGTATTATTATAGTATATTATTATTGCATTATATCAAATTATATTATAATGTTATATTATTATATTGTATGTTATTATTGTTATATATTATATTATATTATATTATATTATATTATATTATATTATATTATATTATATTATATTATATTATATTATATTATATTATATTATATTATATTATATTATATTATATTATATTATATTATATTATATTATATTATATTATAATATATTATATTATATTATATTATATTATATTATTATTTGGTCGTTTGATAATTATTGGGAATTATCAAACCACCAAATCCACCTCAAATTGAGGGAATTTCTCCCCAGGGGCCACTGGAGTAGCTACCGACCCAAAGAATTGACTCTGGAAAAGTTCTGACAATCCCACAGCAGGAAATTCCTGATTTTTCAGTTTTTCCCATGGAGAACTCCTCATGGATGGGGATTTCCAGCTGTTATTTCCAGGGATTTCAGAGCTGGGAACCTCTGGCTCACCAGAGAGAGAAAAGGGCCTGGAATAATGACTGAAAATTGCTCAGATCTTCTCCAAAGAAAAATTTCCACTTGGAAATGCTTGCCAAGGTCTGGATTGGGGGTAGCAAACATCTCCTGGAGCTGCAGGATGAAGGCTGGCTAATTAACAGCGCTTAATTGCTGCCTGGAGGAATTGTGGGTACAGAAATGTAATTAAAGACTCCAATCGAGAGAAATGGTGGATTTTCCCCTCTGGGGCAGGTAGGATTTCGGGATCACTCTTGGAATAGCAGTGAACAGCGAGTGGGGGAGGCAGGGAAACCGAGGCAGGAAGCTCTGGAGAATGCTCTGCCTCCAAAAATAGCCCCGGGTTTGGTTATTTCAGGGTACAGAGCCAGCAGGCAGCACAATCTGCACAATCATCCATCCCCTCCAGCCGGAGTCAGCGGCTCCGGGAGATAAAGGACAAATTTGGGCAAGGATGGGAGGAATGCAGGGCTGGGAAACAGGGAAAGGGCCTGATTCAGGCACAAAATCCCATAAAATATCCCGAGGGGCAGTGGGAACAGCCTGGGGCAGCTCCAAACCCTCAGGGATATCCTGGGGCAGCTCTGATCCACTGGAAATATCCTGGGGCAACTCCAAACCTCTGGGAACATCCTGGGGCAGCTCCAAACACCCAGGAACAGCCTGGGACAGCTCAAAACCCTCAGGGATATCCTGGGGCAGCTCCAAACACCCAGGAACAGCCTGGGACAGCTCCAAACCCTCAGGGATATCCTGGGGCAGCTCCAAACCCTCAGGAATATCCTGGGGCAGATCCAAACCCTCAGGAACAGCTGGGACAGCTCCAAACCCTCAGGGATATCCTGGGGCAGATCCAAACCCTCAGGGATATCCTGGGGCAGATCCAAACCCTCAGGGATATCTTGGGGTATTGCTCTGATCCCCCCAGGCATTTCCTGGGGCAGCTCCAAATCCCTGGAAACAAGAAGCTCTGGACCAGGCTGGGAATTTCCGGTGAAAAAAAAGCCCCAAATCCAATTTTTCCTGCACTTTCTGATGGAAGTGCCTCGAAGCCTCTTTGGGATGTGTCAGAGCCCAGACGTTTGTCAGACAAATTCCTGGTGAACAAGGCACACGAAGCTGGAACTCGAGGTATGTGCAAGGCTATTTATGTTTGTCCCTTTGCAAATTACTTCAGGTGAAGTTTCCTCTTTAAGAAATTCTGATTTTTAGGTGCCTGCAAGAAAATTCCCAACTCCCAAAAAGCCTCTCAGTTCCCAGGTTCTGCTGGGTAAATCCAGCCCTTCTCATAGATTAACCTGAAAATGCATTTTCAGTGGATTTTGCCTCCAAGAGCTCATTTTTTAACCAAAAAAGGCCTGAGCAGGAGGTGCTGCTTTGAGATTTCCAGGAAATCGAGGCATTCAGAACCTCAAAATTAATCTCCCAAGCATTAATATTCCCTTCTAATTAAGAGATTACACAAACACACCTCAGCTATGGGGTATGGGCAGCACAAATTCCTGCTGAACACGCAGGAAAATGGGATTTTCACTGACTTTCAGGCCAAAAAGTTTCAGTTTCAGTTCAGTTTTCAGTTCAGTTTCACTTCAGTTTTCCCTCTTTAGTTCTGAAGAGGATAATCCCAACACAAGTTAATCTCAAGCACCCAGTGGAAAATTGGGGTGAACTCAGGGGATTTTCACCCTCCATCCCTCAATTAATGACATCACCCAAACCTTCTCCAATGGGGAGTGTCTGTCCTTGATGGCCAGCTCCAATGGGATGGGATGAGGATCCAGGACAGGCAGCCTGAACCCAGCAAGTGAATCCAAATCCTTTCCAGAGGGGTCACCACAACCTCAGAGCCCCATTCCTGGTCCTTTCCATCGAATTGCTGCATCCCAGCCCTTCCAGGGCAGGAACAGCTCCTTGGGATCCCAATTCCTGCTCTGCTTCCCCCCAGGTCCTCGTGGTGATGCCTGAGGATTTCAGCTTTTCTATTTTCCATCTATTTTTAATTCTGCAGTGTATAACTTTATCAATCCTTAGTGCATAACTCTGAGCTCCATATCCATGTGAGCTGCTGCTCTCCCATTTGGGGCAGACACAAAACAATTCCTCTCCAGGATTTCAGCTTTTCTCTTTTCCATCCATCTGTAATCCTGCAGTGTATAACTTCATCAATCTTTAGCGTATAATAATCTATAGCGTATAAACTCCAAGTTCAATGTCAGCTCCTGCTTTCCCATTTGGGGCAGACACAACAATTCCTGTCCAGGATTTCAGCTTTTCTATTTCCCATCTATTTGTAATCCTGCAGTTTATGGGCATAACTCTGAACTCCACACCCAGTGTGAGCTGCTGCTCTCCCATTTTGGGGCAGACACAACAATTCCTGTCCAGGATTTTAGCTTTTACATTTTCATATATTTGTAACCCTGCAGTTCTTTAGGCCATAACTCTGAACTCCACACCCAGTGTGAGCTGCTGCTCTCCCATTTTGGGGCAGACACAACAATTCCTCTGCAGGCCTGGGAACCAAGGACACCTCACTGCCTCAGGGCCCAGAGATGGGAACAAAAGGGAGTTGGGGGCAGCAAACTTGGGGCCAATGACTTCATGACCTGAAGCTATAATTAGATTAACCCCAATATGGAAATGGGCCAAACCTATAAAAGTGTGAAACCTGTGAGTCCATTTTGGGTGCAGCTCCTGGGGAGGCTTTGTCAGCCCTAAATGTACCTGAAGGCCCTTCAATAAATAGAAATGCTTTTCATTTTATTAATTTAGTCTGGTCTCTGTTTTCAGGCAGCCCCCAAAGCCACCAGTGGCAGCTCTGTGGAGCTCCAGCTGCTTCAGCCTTATCAGCCCCAAAGGTGATGTGATAACAGCCTGGGGGTCTCTGCAGCCTCACACATTTTCCTCTTGGAGCAGCTCTCCCAGAGGAGCTGTGGCTGCCCCTGTGATGCCTTGGGAAGGTTGACCTGGAACAGAGGCTGGACGGAGCTAAAGAACAAAGCAGGGATTTATTGAAAGGATCTCAATGGATCCACCTTGGCAACACAGGAGCCCAGCCAGGGCTGCACCCAAAATGAACCAAAATGGTCACAAAATGGATGAGGTGACAGTGTCTCTCACTTTTATAAGTTCTGCTCCATTTGCATCTTGCAGTTCATTGTCCAGTTCCAGCTTTGGCCCATGCAGTCCCATCCTCATTGTTTTTCTCTCCTCATTCCATGTTGTTTCTGCTCTTGAGCTGAGATTTGGATCATTTGTCCTTTGTCCCCAGCTGGAGCAGGAATTGTTTTGTCTCCCTGCTCTGTGCAAAGAGCTCACCATCCCATAATATGAAGCCCAAATCCACACACTAAAGCAGCTCAGAATCTGAAAAACAGAAAAGCTCAAACCTGAGGCATCCCCTGGATCCCTGGAAGTGTTGGACAGAGCTTGGAGCACCCTGGGATAGTGGAAGGTATCCCTGCCCATGGCATGGGTGGCACTGGATGGGTATTACCGCGCCTGAGTGGGTCGCAGCTGGTGAGAGAGAGACGGTGAATCTTGTATCTTGATCAGAAGGCTTGATTTATTAAGATATTATATATAATACATTATTACTATACTAATAGAATATAGAGAGAGGTTTGCAGAGCAGCTAGGCTAGCTAAGAATAGAATAGAAAGAATCTATAACAAAGTTGTGGCCAAGGACTGGTGATTGGCCCTTAATTATAAACATAGGAAATGAGCCAATCAAGGTGTCCCTGTTGCATTCCCCAGCAGCTGACAATAATTGTTTACCTTGTCTTCTGAAGCCTCTGGCCTCCAGAAGACGCAGAAATCTGAAAGAAAGGATTTCTGTGGAGAAATGTCTGCGACAGATGGGGTTTAAAATCCCTTCCAACCCAGCCCATTCCAGGATCCTGTGACAGGACCAGCCCCTCCCAGCAGCACTTTTGTCCCACAGCAGCCAAAATCCTGTCCTGTGTCAGCAGAGCCACGGGGAGCCACAGCCACTGCTGCAGTTCAAAGCCTTTCCCGGGAGCAGGGCCAGGAACATCCCACATCGAAAGCACACACTCGATACGAGCACCCTGATCAGCTCCAGCTCCAGCTCTGCACATCCTGGCTGGTTAAACAAATAAAATCTGTCCAGAGAGTCCGTGGGGCTCCTTCCTGAGGGCCCCGCTCAGCCGGTCACTCACCCCGGGCCTGCTCGGCTCCGGTGTCACTGCAACAACACAGCCTGCGGTGGTTTGGGTTGGAAGGGACATAAAACTCACCCAGTGCCACCCCTGCCATGGCAGGGACACCTCCCACTGCCCCAGGGTGCTCCAAACTCATCTTGGACCCTTCAGGGATCCAGGGGCAGCCACAGCTCCCTGGGAATTCCATCCCAGCCCCTTCCCATGCTCATTCCTTCCCAATATCTCACCCAAATCTCCCCTTTTCCAGTGGAAGCCATTCCCTCTGTCCTGTCACTCCATTCCTTGTCCCCATCCCCTCTCCAGCTCTCCTGGAGCCCCTTCAGGCCCTGGAGGGGCTCTGAGCTCTCTCTGGATCCTTCTCCTCTCCAGGTGAGCACCCCCAGATCCCCCATCTCAGCTCTCCACAGCCTCTGGATTTTCCCTTCCCCAGTGAAACAGAAACCACCTCATTAACTCAGCAGATCCTCCCCTCCATGAAAAATCCCATTTTTTCCAGAGGCCTCTGATCCCCCACAGTGACTGCACAGGCTCAGCCACCAGAGCTGAGCCCACCAGGACCCAAATTCCACTCCAGCCTTGTCCTGCTGGGATCCCTGCAGCTCTCCAGGACATCCCTCACCTCCAGGAGCTCCCCCAGCAGCAAACGCAGGGTTTGTAACAAAGCACAGGAATTTAGAACCGGAATATTATGGAAACGAGCTCAGACAGGAGGGGGGAGCCCTGCAAAGTCAGGATTTTGTTAGAATCAACTGGGCCTTGGAACTGCTGGAATTTAACACCACAGAACTGAGATTATCAAGCAGGGCCTCAGTCCAGGCTGTGCCACCAGCACCTGGGAGTCTGGGAGGGCGAGGGGGCTGCCACAGAATTCCTAAAAATACAAAGAAAGACACAAGAAGCCGTGGCTGCCCCATCTCTGGCAGTGCCCAAGGCGAGGCTGGATCCACCTGGGACGGTGGGAGGTGTCCCTGCCATGGCAGGGCTGGGGTGGGATGAGCTTCAAGGTCCCTTCCCACCCAAACCGTCCCAGGACTTTCTGGAACTTTCAGGACTTTCTCCGTGAGCAGCAGCCGGGGTTGAAGATGCCCCGAGCCGCTCCTTACCGGGCACAGCAGCAGCTCCAGCGGGGCTGGGAGCGCCCTGCCCTTCCCAAACCCCGGGCAGGGATCGGCAATGGAGCGAGCCCGTTCCTCCCAATAGATGGCAGCAATGCCTGGAGGAGACCGGCACGGCTCCAGCCCCGCTGCGCCCGGCGCAGGTGAGCCCCGGCCCTGGAGCATCCCTGGCATGCAGTGAGGGCTGGGATACACTGCCCGACCACGGAACATCATCCCTGGGATGCAGCGAGGGCTGGGATGTGCTTCCCGGAGCCTTTGGAGCATCCCTGGGATGCAGCGAGGGCTGGGATGCACAGCCTGCAGCCTTTGGAGCATCCTTGGGATGCAGTGAGGGTTCAGATTCCCTGCCCACAGCCCTCGGAACATCCCTGGGATGTGCTGCTTGACATTGGAACATCCCTGGGATGCAGCGAGGGCTGGGATGTGCTTCCCGGAGCCTTTGGAGCACCCCTGGGATGCAGTGAGGGTTCAGATGCCCTGCCCACAGCCCTCGGAGCATCCCTGGGATGGGCTCCCTGACTTTGGAACATCCCTGGGATGCAACGAGGGCCGGGATGCGCTTCCTGGAGCCTTTGGAGCATCCCTGGGATGCCCGACCTTAGAACATCCCTGGGATGCAGCGAGAGTTTGGATTCAGCGAGAGTTTGGATGCTGCTTCCCACAGCCTTTAGAGCCTCCCTGGGATGCAGCGAGGGCTGGGATGTGCTTCCCGGAGCCTTTGGAAAGTCCCTTGGATGTGCTGCCCTCCCCCTTTGGAGCATCCCCGGGATGCCCTCCCCGCCCTCTGAACATCCTGGGATGCGCTGCCCGCGGCCTCTGGAGGATCCCTGGGATCTCAGCAGCCACTCCTGGAGCATCCCTGGGATGGCAGCAGCCCCTCCTGGAGCATCCCTGGGATCTCAGCAGCCACTCCTGGAGCATCCCTGGGATGGCAGCAGCCCCTCCCAGAGCTGCCCCGCTCCCTGCCCGGCTCTCCGTGCCCTGGAGCCGCTGCTCCCTCCCCCGAGCCTCCCCTGGCTCTGTCCTGCCTGGAGCAGGAGCAGCGCTGGATTCTCAGGAATCACCCCAGCCCAGGAGAGGAGGATTGGTTTGGTGTGCTCTGAGTATCATCCTGGCCCAGGAGAGGTTTGGTTGTGTTTGGTTTTGTCTGGTTTTGTTGGGTTTTGTTTGGTTTTGTTTAGTTTTGTTGGGTTTTGTTTGGCTTTCTTTGGTTTTGCTTGGCTTTCTTTGGTTTTGCTTGGTTTTCTTTGGTTTTCTTTGGTTTTGTTCCCCTGTGTCCCGAATCGAACCCTCCAGGACCTCATCACGCTTTTGGCAGCAGCCCAAGGAAGCAGGGATGAATTGAGTTATTGTATTTCCTGGGTTTTCCCCCTGTTTGGGGGGTGTGAGCCTGGTGAAATCCCAATCCCAATTTTCCACTCCTCCAGCTCTCCAAAAGCGCTTTTTCCTTTGAAAAAAGGAAATTTTGCTGATGATTTCAAATGGTTTAAAGCCCAAAATGGACAAATCCCTGCAGAAGGAGCAGGAGAAAGGGGAGATGGGAAGAGTTCAGACATGTTTGGAGCCAGGAAACCAGGAAAATAAAAAAAATAACCAGTGAGAAGTGCCCTTCCAAATCCAGGCCTCCTACTTTGTGAACACATTTAAGTAATGTTAATTGCAGTGCACCGCGGGATAAAGAGGCATTTGTAATTGATTCATCCATGTTTGCCATTTCCTAATTAAAGAGAAAAGAAACCCTAATTATCTTGCCTGTCCCAGTCATTAGGGAATGAGCAATTTTCCTGCTTTGCACACTGGGCTCCCCTTTTCTCCCTGTTACATAAAACCCTCGGCACACACAGGCCAGCCTCTACTCCTTAGGCATGGCCAGGGCTGGGCTCAGCAGCTCTCAGTGAGGCAGAGCTCAGCCCCAGCCCCAAACCCTGCACAGATCACTGGGGGAACTTTACCAGCACCCCCTAGAAAATAGGATTAGTGAAAAAGGTGAATTTGAGGGTTTAAATGGGTTTTTTTGGGGGTTTGATGACCCTGGGTCTGTGAGCACCCCTCATTGAGCAGGGCAGGGCTGCAGAGCTCAGGCCCAGCTCCAAACCCTGCACAGGATCACGGGGGGAACTTTCCCAGCACCCCTTGGCAAATAGGATTGGTGAAAAAGATGAATTTTGGTGTTCAAATGGGGTTTTTTGGGCAGGTTTGATGTCCCTGTAAGCACCCCTGTGTGGGAGCAGGGCAGGGCTGCAGAGCTGAGCCCCAGCCCCAAACCCTGCACAGATCATTGGGAGAGTTTTCCCAGCACCCCCTGGAAAATAGGATTGGAGAAAAAGGTGAATTTTGGGGTTTAATGATGTCACTGTGTAATGGGGTTGGTTGGTTGAAAAGGAAACGAGGAGATGGGAAAAGATAAAAAAATCCCTGTCAGGTGAAAGAGACAATACCTGAGCTGTGCTGGTTTCTTCAGCCCCACCTGAAGGGCAGAGGAGGCAGAGAGGAATTCCTCTCCCTAGCTCTGGACCTGGGCTCAGCCCCACTCTGCTGCAGCTCCAGATCCTCTGCAGAAGGACAAAGATCCACCCTGACCCTCAGGACTCTCTGGGTCTGGATTGAAGGCACTTGAGATGATAGTTCATGTTCAGACTCAAATGTTTATCATTTCTTATCAGTATCCCTTATCACAACCACGAGTTCTGCAACCTTCCATTAGAAGGCACAAAACGGGTGACTGTCTCTTGGTACAAGGTGTTTTAGGACTAAACTATCCAATTAAGAAAGGACACCTAGATTATTTCCCCTTTAACCCAATAACTGATCTCAAGGAGCACACAATGCAGAATTTTCTGTCCAATTACAAAATGTCAACCAAACCCATGGAGAAGAAGAAGAAGAAGCATGAAGAAGTGTCTTGGTTTGGAAAGCTGGGTGTCTGCTAAGGAAGGCAGGAGCCTCCCCTGAAA
Source organism: Melospiza melodia melodia (assembly GCF_035770615.1). NCBI lineage: Eukaryota > Metazoa > Chordata > Aves > Passeriformes > Passerellidae > Melospiza > Melospiza melodia. Next base: position 8,666,271 of record NC_086216.1, on the reverse strand, counting down.
TGGGGAATGTAAACCCCCCTGCTCCCTCCAAATTGTTATTAATTTTAAATTAAGGGTGAAAAATATGGGAGCAGGGATAACAGTTCTTTATTAGGGAAGAAAATAAAAGGACAAAATAAACAATGACTGAACTAAACCAACCCTGCCAGAGTCAGAACCCAGCCTGACACCCTGTGGGTCAGGGTGTTGGCAGCAGTCCCATTGGAATTGTGGCTCAGCCCTCCTGCAGTGTCAGGGCTGGTTCTGCTGGAGCAGGGATCCTGGACAAGGGTGGAGTCTTCCTCTGGAGATCCAGGGGCAGAGGCAGCTGCTGCTCCTCTGGGAAATCCAGTGGAGAAGCCATGCTGGTGTTCCAGAATCTCCAGATTATATCCAGGTAGGAATGCTTGGCTGGTGTTCCAGAATCTCCAGATTATATCCAGGTAGGAATGCTTGGCTGGTGTTCCAGAATCCCCAGATTATATCCAGGTAGGAATGCTTGGCTGGTGTTCCAGAATCTCCAGATTATATCCAGACAGGAATGCTTGGCTGGTGTTCCAGAATCCCCAGATTATATCCAGGCAGGAATGCTTGGCTGGTGTTCCAGAATCTCCAGATTATATCCAGGTAGCAATGCTTGGCTGGTGTTCCAGAATCTCCAGATTATATCCAGACAGGAATGCTTGGCTCCTCCCTCTGGGCTCACATCTCCCAATGGGATGCTGTAGCTCTTATCAGCCATGCAGTGACATTCAGTGGCCTCTTATCAGCAGATGTCTCCCCAGAGGGAGGAGTGGGTGTGGAAGAGATAAGGAAAACTGCCCACTGAACAGAAGACAGCTGCCATGCAGATGGTGAATAGAACACAATTTGCTTGGCAATCCAGGACAAGAAACCCAGGACAGCACCTTGTGCTCTCCATCTTGCTTCCACCCACAACACACTAAAAACTCCAAACCAATTTCTCACCCAGTGATTCACCTACACTGCTCTCCATGATCTATTTCACACTTTTGTGGATTCCAGTCCATCTTGAAGTCCAGGAAACTTTCTCCATGGATGAGGGTCAAAGTCAGAGCTCCCCTGGGGGTCAGGGCACCCCAGCGCAGACACAGAAATATTCCCTGTGGTGCCCTGGGTTTCCACATGGGACTGCTCCTCATCCTCTGCCATTCCCTCTCCCCAGTCCAGGCCCCTGCAGATCCCCCTTTTCCTGGGGAAGGCATGGTGGGCCTGGAGGAGAAGTGAGAGAGGCCTGCTGTGACCATGTTCACAGGGGTTTTCAGATTGGGGAAGAGATGAGGATCTAACTCCGTGTTTCGGAAGGCTTGATTTATTATTTTATGATATATATTACATTAAAACTATACTAAAAGAATAGAAGAAAAGGTTTCATCAGTTGGCTAGCTAAGAATAGAATAGGAAGGAATGAATAACAAAGGCTTGTGGCTGGGACAGAGAGCCCGAGCCAGCTGACTGTGATTGCCATTAATTAGAAACAATTAACATGGGCCAATCCCAGATGCACCTGTTGCATTCCACAGCAGCAGATAACCATTGTTTATATTTTGTTCCTGCGGTCTCTCAGCTTCTCAGGAGGAAAAATCCTAAGGAAAGGATTTTTCATAAAAGATGTCTGCGACAGCCTGCGATGATGATGGAGTGAGGCAGGGAATAAGGTTTGGGTGGGAAAGAACCTTAAAACTCATCCCATTTACCCCTGCCATGACAGGGACATCTCCCACTGTCCCAGATTATCCCAGCCTGGCCTTGGGCACTGCCAGGGATCCAGGGGCAGCCACAGCTCCTCTGGGAATTCCATCCCAGTCCCTCCTCACCCTCACAACATGGTATTCCTGCCCAACATCCCACCCAAATCTCCCCTTTCTCAGTGGGAGTCATTCCCTGTGTCCTGTCCCTCCATCCCTTGTCTCCAGTCCCTCTCCAGCTCTCCTGGATCCCCTTCAGGCCCTGGAATGTGCTGGAAGCTCTCCCTGGATCCTTCCCTTCCCCAGGTGAGCATTCCCAGCTCTCTCTGGATCCAGCTGAGCATTCCCAGCTCTCCCATCCCAGCCCCAGAGGGGCCCCAGCCGCGGAGCAGCTCCAGGAGCAGCCAGGTCTCTGCTCACTCCAAGGCTGGTACAAGCCAAGAGCTCAGGGAATTCATTCAGGACATTCCCTGCAGGCACAGCAGGCTCCCCTTTCCCCCAAAGGAGGCAGGAGGGAACATTTCCCTTTATCCCGGATTCTTATCCTGTGCCTGTGACAGGGCCCCAGCTGGGAAATCACACAGGGCCCCGATTTGCTCCAACACCCCTGGCACACGGGGCTGCACCTCACAGCAAAATCTCCCTCCAAAAAAAGCGAAACTGCACCACCCTGCACTGAAAAATGCGAGTTCAGGGCAGGTGAGGCCACTCCCGGCTGGATTCCAGTTCCTCTCCTGCTTCCTCAAGGAGCAGCTGGATCAGGATCAGCTGCTGGGACGGGATGGAGCTGCTCACAACCCCAGAGCTCCTTCCACTGAGAGTTTTCCTTTATCCAAGCCACGAAATGAATCTGTTCCCAGAAATGTCCTGAGAAAGCAAAAATAAGGCAGAAAATGAAATAAAGACAATGTCAGCCCTTCATCCCCAATGCTGAGGAGTTTGGAGTGTGGTTTGAAATCTCTTGAAAGTTTGATTTTTTAAAGTAAAACTGATTTCCTTCATCAGGGTTTTGCCAGAGCTAGAGGTGTTGGGATTTTTGATTGAAATTCCTCCTTGTTCTGCCGGGGTTTGTTCCTGCTCCCAACAGGAGCTGCTGAATATGAGAGGATGCAGGAAAGAGGAGGGAAAAGATCAGAATTATTGCAGGTTTGATGGCTTGGAGGGAGAGCTGAGCCCTGAAACCCTCCTGTTGCTCACCAGCTGATTCATCCCTCATCTGACACCACTGGGAATTCAGGAGCATCCAACACTGCTGGGAATTCAGGAGGATCCTCCAGCACTGGGAATTCAGGAGGATCCAACACCTCTGTGAATTCAGGAGGATCCTGCACCATTGGGAATTCAGGAGGATCCTCCAGCACTGGGAATTCAGGAGGATCCAACACCTCTGAGAATTCAGGAGGATCCTGCACCATTGGGAATTCAGGAGGATCCTGCACCATTGGGAATTCAGGAGGATCCAACACCCCTGGGAATTCAGGAGGATCCTGCACCATTGGGAATTCAGGAGGATCCTCCAGCACTGGGAATTCAGGAGGATCCTGCACCTTTGGGAATTCAGGAGGATCCAACACCCCTGGGAATTCAGGAGGATTTTCTCCTGCTGGGGCCTCCTGTTCCAACCCAGGCCCTGCCTTCCCTCCTGAGCAGGTGCAGCCCCAGCAGGAGCTGCTGTGATCCCCTTTCCAGCACCCTGGAAGGCCACCAGGATCCCTGGAATGTCAATAAGACCCCTGGAATGTCACCAGGACCCAAAAAATGTCACCAGGACCACTGGAATGCCATCAGGATTCCTGGAATGTCACCAGGATCCCTGGAATGCCACCAAGACCCAAAAAATGTCACCAGGACCCTGAAGTGGCACCAGGATCCAAACTGAGGGAACTCCCACAGGTTCCCAAACCCCAAATCACTGTGAATGATCCACTTGGTTTAAAAAAGGAGCAAAGAAAGAGAGGAAATTCATCCCAGCTCATCCCAGCTCATCCCAGCTCAGCTCAGTCCCAGTTCAGTCCCAGCTCAATCCCAGTTCAGTCCCAGCTCAGCCCAGTTTTGTCCCAGTTCAGCCCAGCTCAGTCCCAGCTCATCCCAGCTCATCCCAGTTCAGGCCCAGCTCAGCTCATTCCCAGTTCAGTCCCAGCTCAGTCCCAGTTCAGTCCCAGCTCATCCCAGCTCGTCCAGCTCAGCCTCAGCTCATCCCAGCTCATCCCAGCTCATCCCAGCTCATCCCAGCTCATCCCAGTTCAGTCCCAGCTCATCCCAGTTCAGTCTCAGCTCATCCCAGCTCATCCCAACTCAGTCCAGCTCATCCCAGTTCAGTCCCAGCTCATCCCAGCTCATCCCAACTCAGCCCAGTTCAGTCCCAGCTCATCCCAGCTCAGGCCCAGCTCAGCCCAGCTCATCCCAGTTCAGTCCCAGCTCATCCCAGTTCAGTCCCAGCTCATCCCAGCTCAGCCCAGCTCAGCCCATCTCAGTCCCAGCTCATCCCAGTTCAGTCCCAGCTCATCCCAGCTCAGCCCAGCTCATCCCAGTTCAGTCCCAGCTCATCCCAGCTCAGCCCAGCTCAGCCCAGTTCAGTCCCAGCTCATCCCAGCTCAGCCTAGCTCAGCCCAGTTCAGTCCCAGCTCATCCCAGTTCAGTCCCAGTTCTGTCCCAGTTCAGTCCCAGCTCAGCCTCAGCCCAGCTCAGCTCATCCCAGCTTTGATTATAGCTGAGTGTATCCAGTGCAGCTCCACTTTTCCAGCTCTAGCACAGGAAAATAAGATTGGAGAAAAATGATTTTTAGGGTTTAAATGGGGTTTTTGGGGGGGATTTTGATGTCCCTGGGTCTGTGAGCACCCCTCATTGAGCAGGGCAGGACTGCAGAGCTCAGCCCCAAACCCTGCCCAGATCACTGGGGGAACTTTACCAGCACCCTCTGGAAAACAGGATTGGTGAAAAAGGTGAATTTTGGGGTTTAAATGGGGTTTTTGGGAGGGATTTTGATGTCCCTGGGTCTGTGAGCACCCCTCATTGAGCAGGGCAGGGCTGCAGAGCTCAGCCCCAAACCCTGCCCAGATCACTGGGGGAGCTTTCCAGTGATTTCCTCCTGCAGCTTCTTCCTCCTCGTTTCTAACCAAAGCAGGACTCCTGGCCATGGCAGGGGCTGTGGAAAATGAAGGAATAAAGACAGAGGAGATGCCAGTCAGCACTGAGGTTTCGGTGTTGGGTTGGAGTATCTGCATTTACAGGAGGATGCAGCAGCTGGGGTGAAGGAAAGGGCTGAAGATGCTCGGGGTTATTGGATATTTAGTGAGAAAAATGTGTATTTTATGATTGGCTTTTTGTAAGTATTCAAATGAATATTATATGTGTTATGATAGAAAGTGATGCTGTATTCATTTTCTTAAGTACTGTGTTAAATATAGTTTTAGGTTACAACAAAATGTGAAAATAGAAACTATGCTATGTAAGATACTTTTTTTAAAGAAAGACTTGCAGTTGGATAGCAGCCACAGGACACCTGAATCTTTCAGAGAAAGAGAATTTATTGCTCCATTATCAGAAGAAATGAACTTCTTCCCACCTCACTCAGGTTAGGATTCAGAGGAAGAAGCTGAATCCTAACCTGAGTGAGAAGAACTGCCCAGACAGAATCCTGTGTTTGAATGGAATTTATGCATCATGGATGAGGTGTATGAATATGCGACAGCCTGTTGTTTTTAAGGGTTAATCCTCTGTAAACGTGAGTCCTTTTTGGGCTTGTTTTGCCCAGAAAAGGTACCTGGCTGTCTGCAACTCTTTGTTTTTATTGTCTTGTATTATCCTAATCCAAACTGTCCAATTTTTTTTACTCTAATTTTATTACTATTTAATAACCATTTAATTACTATTAAACTTTTAAATTAAAAAAAACCCAAATAATTGGCGTTTTTCACATTTATGTTTTATATTTAAAAAAAAGAAAGGGTTGAATCACGCTGTGTTTCTTCAAAGTGAAGTCACCAGCAGGGCAAGGGGTGAGGAGCTCAGCCCCGAGCCAGGCCTGGTCCCACCCCTGGGGTTATTTGTGTTGGATAATTAATCCCTGGGATTAATTGTGTCGGGTAATTAACGGGAGCGCTCTGGAAATCGGGGCCCCTGTGTGTAAACAGCGATGGTGCCCCAGGAGCTTCACCTTTCGCTGACAACGGGACAGACAATGGGACAGACAACGGGACACACAATGGGCAATCAGCCTGGGACAGGGGCAGGGACAGCCAGGCCCAGCCTGACTTCCCAGAGAGCACAAACTGTTCCCTGCCTCAGCCCGAGGCCCAGGGGGATCTAAATCTGCGCTGCAGGATTCCTAATACTTCCCTGAGAGATCCAAACCCTCGCTTCAGAATTCCCAATCCTTCCCTGAGAGATCCAAACCCTCACTACAGGGTTCCCAATCCTTCCCAGGGTGATCCAAACCCTCGCTGCAGGATTCTCAATTGCTCCCAGATCCAAACTCTCACTGCAGGATTCTTTATCTGCCTCCTGAGTGATCCAAACCCTCACTGCAGGATTCCAAATTTCCTTTCCAGAGTGCTCCAAACCCTCACTGCAGGATTCCCAATCACTCCCAGGGTGCTCCAAACCCTCATTGCAGGATTCCCAATTTCCTGCCCACAGTACCCCAAACCCTCAATTCAGGATTCCCAATCTTCCTCTCAGTGTGCTCCAAAGCCTCAATCCAGAATTTCCTTCCCAGAGTACCCCAAACCTTCACTAATTTCCCTCCCAGGGTGCTCCAAACCCTCATTTCCAAACCCAATTTCCTTCTCAGTGATCCAAACTCTCACTTCAAGATTCCCAGTCCCTCCCAGGTTGATCCAAACCCTCAATCCAGAATTCCCAATCTCCCTCCCTGAGTACCCCAAACCCTCAATTCAGGATTCCAAATCCCTCCCTGAGTGATCCAAATCCTCACTGCAGGATTCACAATCCCTCCCTGAGTGATCCAAACCCTCAATTCAGGATTCCAAATCCCTCCCTGGGTGATTCAAACTCTCAATCCAGAATTCCCGATTTCCTTCCCAGAGTACTCCAAACCCTCACTGCAGGATTCCCAATCTCTCCCAGGGTGATCCAAACCCTCACCTCAGAATTCCCAGTCTCTCCCAGGGTTTTCCAAATCCTCACTGCAGGATTCCAAATCTCCTTCTCAGAGTGATCCAAACCCTCACTTCAGGATTCCCAATCTCCCTCCTTCAGTGCTCCAAATCCTTGAATTCAGGATTCCCATTTGCTCCCAGAGTGACCCAAACCCTCAATCCAGAATTCCCAATTTCCTTCCCAGAGTACCCCAAGCCCTCACTTCAAAATTCCTTATCTCCCCTGAGTGTTCCAAATCCTCACTGCAGGATTCCCATTCGCTCCCTGAGTGATTCAAACCCTCAATCCAGAATTCCCAATTTCCTTCCCTGAGTGATCCAAACCCTCACTGCAGGATTCCCAATCTCCCTCCCTGAGTACCCCAAACCCTCAATTCAGGATCCCAAACCCTCAGCCCGTCTGTGTGGGGAGTGGGATTCCCTTGCCAGGCACCCATTTGGGGGTAAATGTGGGGCTGTTATTGCCTGTTCCTAATTAACCACTGGCTCCAGCAGGAGCTGGGACTGCAGGTGCCCCAAAAAGGCACCCCTGAGGGGACTGCAGGCACCCTAAAAAGGGATTCCTGAAGGGACTGCAGGCACCCCAAAAAAGGCATTTCTGGAGGGACCGTGGGCACCACAACGGGGGCACCTGTGAAGGGACTGCAGGCACCCTAAAAAGTCACATCTAGAGGGGCTGCAGGCACCCTAAAAAAGATCCTCTGGAAAGACTGCAGGCACCCTGAAAAGGCACCTCTGGAGGGACTGCAGACACCCTAAAAAAGCACTTCTGGAGGGACTGTGGCCACCCCAACAGGACCTTTCTGCAGGGAATATAGACACCCCAACAGGGCACTTCTGGAGGTGCTGCCCTTGTGTGAATGAAGGTTTGGGATGGAAGGACTCGAGTCCATAAAGGAAAGCTCCTGCTTTAGGATTTGGTTGCCCTCAGCACCCCCTTGCTGGGAAAGAACCGCTCCCAGCACACACCAACCCCAAACCCAGAGTCTGAAAGGCTTTTCCATTTCCTCCACCTGCCCCGATGCGTTTTGCCCGCCGAGCTCCCGGGATGAACTCACCCGGGGAGCTGCAAAGGTTCCCAAACAAAGAAAGGCTCCTTCCCATTCCGGCTGACACAGAGAGCGCTCCCGTCACTGTGAGTCAGCCCCGGCCCCACCCGGCCCCGCAGCCTGGGGAGGGTCTCCTGCTTTGATGTCCTTGGCCAGAGCGCGTCACCCTCCCCTGCACCTGAGAAAACATCCAGAAAACATCCCTCCCTCCTCTCTTCCTTCCCTTCCCTTCATCCCTTTGTGAAAAATGTGTATTTTACGACTGGCTTTTCACAAATATTAAAATGAATATTATATGTGTTATGTTAGAAATACAAATATTATATGCATATGTATATTAATTATATATATATATAAAATATAAGTGTATGTATATATATTTTATCTTTATAGATATATATCCATATATTTTATAATATAAAAAATATATGTATATATGTATGTATATAAAAATGAATATTATGTGTTATGTTAGAAATAGGAATATTATATGTATATGCATATGTATATGCATATGTATATGTATATGCATATGCATATGTATATGTATATGTATATGTATATGTATATGTATATGTATATGTATAAATATAAGTATATATAATATATATTTTATATATATAGACATATATCCATATATTTTATAATATATAAAATATATGTATATAAAAAAGAGTATTATATGTGTTATGTTAGTTATGCTGTATTAATTCTTTTCACTCTTTCCCCTCTTCCCTTCCTTCCCTTCATCCCTTTGTGAAAAATGCATATTTTATGACTAGCTTTTCACAAATATTGAAATGAATATTATGTGTGTTATGTTAGAAATAGGAATATTATATGCATATGTATATAAAATATATATATATATATATAAAATATAAGTGTATATGTATATGTATATGTATATGTATATGTATATGTATATGTATATGTATATGTATATGTATAAATATAAGTATATATAATATATATTTTATATATATAGACATATATCCATATATTTTATATTATATAAAATATATGTATATAAAAATGAGTATTATATGTGTTATGTTAGAAAGTTATGCTGTATTAATTAGCTAGCTTTTATGCTGTATTAACTAGCTTTTCACAAATATTAAAATGAATATTATGTGTGTTATGTTAGAAATAGGAATATTATATGCATATGTATATAAAATGTATATGTATATATATATAAAATACAGATGTATAAATAATATATTTTATATATATAGACATATATCCATATATTTTATAATATATAAAATATGTGTATATAAAAATGAGTATTATATGTGTTATGTTAGAAAGTTATGCTGTATTAATCCTCTTCTCTCCTTCCCCTCTTCCCTTCCTTCCCTTCATCCCTTTGTGAAAAATGTGTAATATGAAAATGAATATTATATATGTTATGTTAGAAATATTAATATTATACGCATATAAAGTGTATTAATATGTATGTATATATGTATAAAAATATTCATTTATATATATTTATCAAATATATAATTAATAAAAATATATAATTCATAATATATATAATTCATAGACACATATAATTCATTTTCATATATATGTATGCAAAAATGAATATTGCATGTGTTATGTTAGAAATAGGAATATTATATTTATATGTATATAAATGTATATATGTATATATATAGCATATATTCATTTATACATGTGTATATATAAAAAATATATATATATTATTCATAATATATATATAATTCATAAGATATTCATAAAAAGGTATAATTCATTTATATATATGTATATAAAAAGAATATTGTATGTATTCTGTTAGAAAGTTATGCTGTGTTAATTTTCTTAAGTACTGTGTTCAATATATTTTTAAGTTATAACATAATGTTAAAATAGAAACTGTGGATGTGAGATTTTTTTTTAAAGAAAGGAATAAGGTACTTCCACCTAGTAGCAACCACAGGACACCTGAATCTTTCAGAGAAAGAGAATTTATTGCTCCATTATCCGAAGAAACTTCTTCCCACCTCACTCACATGAGGATTCAGAGGCAGAAGCTGACACTGCCCAGACAGAATCCTGTGTTTGAGTGGAATTTATGCATCATGGATGAGGTGTATGAATGTGCAACAGGCTGTTGCATTTAAGGGTTAATCCTCTGTTAACGTGGGTCCTTTTTGGGCTCATCCCAGAAAGAGGGACCCAGACTGTCTGTAACTCTTTGTTTCTATTGTCTTGTATTGTCCTGATCTCAATTGTTCAAATTTTGATTACTCTAATTTTATTACTATTTTTATAAGCATTTTATTACTATTCAACTTTTAAAATTTTAAAAACATGCGATTGGCATTTTTCACAGCATGAGTGTGCAAAATATCCTTGTGAAAGTGCTGCTTTACTACTCAAGTGCACATTCCAGACTATGTCTGTAAAGGAAGGCAAAAATATTAGCCACTGTCGTCCTTAACATTTGCCTATTATTTTCCTTAGATGGAATGTTCATTCTCTGATCATCAATTGTTTCTGTCAGACCAGGGTTATTTGTCTGTGAACCTGAAACTTCATTTGCAAGGTTAAATATACTTGAAATAAATAAAAGAAATTACTTGAATTATCTGCCATTCCAACACGAGGATCACCTTTCTGTTTTCCTGAATGCAGCATTAGGCTCACAGTGGTGGGAAAGGCTTGAGAAGAAACTTCTGGGAAATGCTGGTGTCTTCCAGCACAGAGGAATTGAGTGGAAAATTTCGGGAGCATTGTGTGGGAAATGAATTTGTAGAGAATTCTCAAAGTCTGACAGAAGGCTCCCACAGGTGTGTATTTGTATGGAAACTTTGAGATAAGAAATGTTATCAGCACAGCACTGGATGGATTTAAGGTCCTTTCCCACCCAAAACATTCCAGGATTCTGTGGCGTGATTAATTCCATGTTATAATTCCATGGTATGATTGATTCCATGCTATAATTCCATGCCATGATTCCATGTTATAATTCCATGGTGCAATTCATTCCATGCTGATTCCATGCTATAATTCCATGTTGTAATTCAATGCTATAATTCCATGGTGTGATTAATTTCATGCTACAATTCCATGTTATAATTCCATGCTATAATTCCATGTCATGATTCCATGCCATAATTCCATGCTATAATTCCAAGCCATGATTCCACGGTGTGATTTATACCATGCTATAATTCCACGCTATATTTCCATGGTATAATTCTATAATGTGATTCCATGGTATAATTCCATGGTGTGATTAATTCCATGCTACAATTCAATGCTATAATTCAATGCTATAATTCCATACTATAATTCCATGCTATAATTCCAAGACATGATTCCATGGTGTGATTTATACCATGGTATAATTCCATGGTATAATTCCATGATGTGATTCCATGGTATAATTCCATGGTGTGATTAATTCCATACTATAATTCCATGCTATAATTCCAAGACATGATTCCATGCTATAATTTCATGCCATGATTCCATGCCATAATTCCATGCTATAATTCCAAGCCATGATTCCACAGTGTGATTCATACCATGCTATAATTCAATGCTATAATTCCATACTATAATTCCATGATGTGATTAATTCCATGCTATAATTCCTTTCTATGATTCTATGGGGTGATTAATTCCATGCTATAATTCCATGTTATAATTCCATGCTATGATTCCATGCTATGATTCCATGGTGTAATTCCATGGTGTGATTAATTCCATGCTATAATTCAACACTATAATTCCATGCTATGATTCCATGTTATAATTCCATGGTGTGATTAATTCCATGCCATAATTACATGTTATAATTCCATGCTATAATTCCACGTTATAATTACATGCCATAATTAATAATCCTCATCTGAGGATGAGGGAAGAGACGAGGATCTGACTCCATGTTTCAGAAGGCTTGATTTATTATTTTATGATATATACTATATTAAAACTGTACTAAAAGAATAGAAGAAAGGATTTCATCAGAAGGCTGGCTAAGAATAGAAAAAGAAGGAATGATAACAAAGGTTTGTGGCTGGGACAGAGAGTCTGAGGCAGCTGACTGTGATTGGCCATTAATTAGAAACAACCACATGAGACCAATCCCAGATGCACCTGTTGCATTCCACAGCAGCAGACAACCATTGTTTACATTTTGTTCCTGAGGTCTCTCAGCTTCTCAGGAGGAAAAATCCTAAGGAATGGATTTTTCATAAAAGATATCTGTGACAGTTCTTTCCACTTCTCTCCAAGGAATCCTTCCTGACCCGGTTGTGGGGAGGGGCTGAGTGGGTTTGCTTTCTGGAGGGGCTCCCTTTGGGAGTTTTCTCCCAAATTTGCCTTAAACATCCTGGTTTAAACGTCCAACACACCAGGGAGCATCCCTGGGACTGGGAATCCCTTGGAAGCCGCCTCAGCTCCCAGAGCCGCGATCAGCTCCAGTGGCCGTGGCCTCTGCTGCTCCCCAGCTGGGAAATCACTTCCAGGCAGCTGGGGCTGCCCTCACCCTGCTCCATTCCCGTCACCTCGCACGTCAGAGGCTGCTGGAGCTCTCTCTTCCCACTGCCAGCAGAGGTGGGGTCCGTGGGATGCAGAGCACCCGGCACTGACCCATCCCCACCCTCGGGGCTGAGCAGCCCCTGGCCCTGACCCTGCAGGGCAAGCAGGGGCTCCTCTGTTTGTCCAGGCACTCCTCTCCTGTCTCCTGCTCTGCCTCTGCCTCCCAGGCCGATTGTTGTTTCTAATCTCTTGGCATCGCGCTCGGCGCGGGAAAAAAAAAGGAAAACAGCAAAAAAAAACCAAAACCCCGATGAAAAAGTTGCTTGGAGTTGGCTGGGTCCCAGCTCCCTGGCTTCAGGGATGAACAGCTCTGCCCGATCCAAGGCTTCTGAAAATCCCAAATCTGCTGCGGGAAAGGTCGCTGGAAGGGAGTGGGATCACCCAAGGCACCCCGAGGAAAGGCTGAGCCTGAGGGTCCCATTTCCCACCTTGGGGATCCCATTTCCCACCTGGTGGGCAGCACCCTGGGGATCCCATTTCCCACGCTGGGGACCTCATTTTCCACCCGAGGATCCCATTTTCACCTGAGGATTCCATTTCCCACCTGGGGCTCCCATTTCCCCCCTGAGCATTTCCCACTTAGTGGGCAGCACCCTGGAGATCCCATTTCCCACCCTGGGGATCCCATTTCCCACCCGAGGGTCCCATTTCCCACCTGGAGATCCCATTTTCTACCTGAGGATCCCATTTCCCACCTGGGGATTACATCGTCCACCTTGCGATCCCATTTCCCACCTGGGGATCCCATTTCCTACCTGAGGATCCCATTTCCCACCTGAGGATCCCATTTCCCACCTGAGCATTTCCCACCTAGTGGACAGCACCCTGGGGATCCCATTTTCCACCTGGGGGTCCCATTTCCTACCTGAGGATCCCATTTCCCACCTGGTAGGCAGCACCCTGAGGATCCCATTTCTACCTGGAGATCCCACTTCCTACCTGACGATCCCATTTCCCACCTGGTGGGCAGCACCCTGAGGGTCCCATTTCCCACCTGAGCATTTCCCACCTAGTAGGCAGCACCCTGGGGCTCCCATTTCCCACCTGAGGGTCCCATTTCCCACCTGAGCATTTCCCACTTAGTGGGCAGCACCCTGGAGATCCCATTTCCCACCCTGGGGATCCCATTTTCCACCTGAGGGTCCCATTTCCCACCTGGAGATCACATTTTCCACCTTGCGATCCCATTTCCCACCTGAGGGTCCCATTTCCCACCTGGGGATCCCATTTCCTACCTGAGCATTTCCCACCTAGTGGACAGCACCCTGGGGATCCCATTTCTACCTGGGGATCCCATTTTCCACCTGGGGGTCCCATTTCCTACCTGAGGGTCCCACTTCCTACCTGAGGATCCCATTTCCCACCTGGTGGGCAGCACCCTGAGGGTCCCATTTCCCACCTGAGCATTTCCCACCTAGTAGGCAGCACCCTGGGGCTCCCATTTTCCACCTGGGGATCCCATTTCCCACCTGAGGGTCCCATTTCCCACCTGAGCATTTCCCACTTAGTGGGCAGCACCCTGGAGATCCCATTTCCCACCCTGGGGATCCCATTTTCCACCTGAGGGTCCCATTTCCCACCTGGAGATCACATTTTGCACCTTGCGATCCCATTTCCCACCTGAGGGTCCCATTTCCCACCTGGGGATCCCATTTCCTACCTGAGCATTTCCCACCTAGTGGACAGCACCCTGGGGATCCCATTTCTACCTGGGGATCCCATTTTCCACCTGGGGGTCCCATTTCCTACCTGAGGGTCCCACTTCCTACCTGAGGATCCCATTTCCCACCTGGTGGGCAGCACCCTGGGGATCCCATTTCCCACCTGAGGATCCCATTTCCCACCTGAGCATTTCCCACCTGGTGGGCAGCACCCCGAGGGTCCCATTTCCACCTGAGGGTCCCATTTTCAGGAAGCTGGGGATGGACTTTTCAGGTTGCTGCCTGAATCTGTTTGATGACCCAGGAGGTTCCTCCTCCCTGAGCAGCTGCAGCTGGAGCTGCCACACACAAACCCCGCTGTGGGGCTGGGATGGGGCAGAGTTTTCTATTCTCACATTCATTTATTTATCTTAGTAGGAAACCGCTTCCACTGGGACTGGAAATGCAGGGTTTGGGTTTTTTAAAGATTTCCTTTCCAAAAGGAAAGAAGAAGAGCACAGGAATCAAATATTTCAGAGTTCCACACTGAGTGCAGTGCTTTGATGTGTGAGAATGATGTCCTGAGAATGAAACCACTTATCCACTGCTTTGGGGAGTTAAAACAGCAATCCTGGGAAAACAGAATGTGCCAGCAGCTCCACAAGGTCCCAGAAACTTCCAAAAATCTTCGAGGAGGGACAGGAGGGCTCTGGTGGGACAACTGCTGTTTGCACTGTGCAAGAGGAACCCAAGCCTTTAATTTGGAATTAAATCCCCTGTGGCTGCTCCTGGATGTGGAACCCACTGTGTAAAACCCCAATCCCTCCCCTGGGAATGGGCATGTTTGCAATGGGAATGGAGGAAAGGGTTTGCTGAGTTAATGTTGTGATTTGTCTTTCAGAGGGAAATGGACCCGCTGGAATAAATCCAGAGGAGGCCACGGAGAGCTGGAGCCCCTCTGGAGTCAGGGAATGGAAAAATCTGGAATGGGAATTTTCTGGAATGGGAATATTTGGAGCCTGGGTGTGGGTCCAAGTGATAGTGTGATGTGTTTGTCACCTGCAGAGGTGACCACGACACCTCCAGACAGAAACATTCCCAATCAGGAGAATTTTCATCCATCTCCCATTTCCTGCTCCCTTTCTCACCAATTACTTCTCCCTTGGTGCAGCTGAAATCCTGGAGTTTGTAAATCCCCTGGTGGCCTGAGGTGTGCTCCTGCCTGGAGTGATATCCCTGCAGAATTCCATCCCTGCTCAGGGAGCTGGAAGGAACCCCTCACATGAGGGAAGGAGTTAATTAGGACATCCAGAGCTGCTTTTAATCCTCCCCAGTGCAGAAAGCAGAACGTGTAATGGGAATTCTTTCATTTGGTTTGGTTTCCAAAGCTTGGCATGATGTTAGGACAGCCATGCTGTCAGTGCCATCCCAGAGTCCAAGAACATGTCATCCCCCTTCCAGCTGCTGAAACCAAACAATGTGTGCTGAAAGGGAGATGGATTGAGGGGATCATCTGGTAGGAGGCATCCACAGAGGGGATCTGGGAAGGAAATTCCCTGCAGGTGGGTTCTGGGGAGCTGAATGCGCCCCAGAGCAGCCACCACAGGACAGAGCCCTTTCCCTGCTCCCTTTGGCCATTTCCCTGCTTCCTTTGAGATCCCCCTGCTCCATTTGGGCATTTCATTTCTCCTTTGGCCATTTCCCTGCTCCATTTGGACACTGCTCTGCTCCCTTTGCCCATTTCCCTGCTCCATTGGGGAATTTCCCCGCTCCCCTTGGACACTGCTGCTCTGCTCATTTGGGCATTCCTTACACCATTTGGGCATTTTATTTCTCCCTTTGCCCATTTCCCCTGCTCATTTGGGCATTTCCTTACACCATTTGGGCATTTCATTTCTCTGCTCATTTGGGCATTTCCTTACACCATTTGGGCATTTCATTTGGGCATTTCCTTACACCATTTGGGCATTCCATTTCTCCCTTTGCCCATTTTCCCTGCTCCCTTTGGCCATTCCCCTGCTCTTTTTGGGAATTTCCCTGCTCCATTTTGGGATTTCCCTGCTCCTTTTGGACATTTCCCCACTCCTATTGGGAATTTCCCGGCTCCATTTGGGCATTTCCCTGCTCCCTTTGCCCATTTCCCTGCTCCCTTTGAGATTCCCCGGCTCCATTTGGAGATTCCCCCACTCCACTTGGATATTCCCCTGCTCAATTTGAGATTCCCCTGCTCCCTCTGGGCATTTCCCTGCTCCCTTTTGACATTTCCTTTCTCCATTTGAGATTCCCCTGCTCCCTTTGCCCATTTCCCTGCTCCTTTTACCCATTTCCCTGCTCCATTTGGACATTTCCTTTCTCCATTTGAGATCCCCCTGCTCCCTTTGCCCATTCCCCTGCTCCCTTTGCCCATTTCCCTGCTCCTTTTACCCATTTCCCTGCTCCATTTGTACGTTTCCTTTCTCCATTTGACATTCCCCTGCTCCCTTTGCCCATTTCCCTGCTCCCTCTGGGCCTTTTCCTGCTCCCTTTGAACATTTCCCTGCTCCCTTTGGACATTTCCTTTCTCCATTTGGGCATTTCCCTGCTCCTTTTGGACATTTTCTCCTCCATTTGGGCATTTTCCTTCTCCCTTTGCCCATTTCCCTGCTCCCTTTGAGATTCCCCTGTTCCTTTTGGATATTTCCCTGCTCCATTTGAGATTCCCCTGCTCCCTCTGGGCATTTCTCTGCTCCCTTTGAACATTTCCCTGCTCCATTTGGACACTTCCCAACTATTTTTGGACATTTCCTTTCCCATCTGGACATTTCCCTGCTCCATTTGGGATTTCCCAACTCCTTTGGACATTTCCCTGCTCCTTTTGGACATTTCCCCACTCCTACTGGGAATTTCATTGCTCCATTTGGGCATTTCCCTGCTCCCTTTGAGATTCCCCGGCTCCATTTGAGATTCCCCTGCTCAATTTGAGATTCCCCTGCTCCCTCTGGGCATTTCCCTGCTCCCTCTGGGCATTTCCCTGCTCCCTTTTGACATTTCCTTTCTCCATCTGAGATTCCCCTGCTCCCTTTGCCCATTTCCCTGTTCCTTTTACCCATTTCCCTGCTCCCTTTGGACATTTCCTTTCTCCATTTGAGATTCCCTGCTCCCTTTGCCCATTTCCCTGCTCCCTTTGGACATTTCCTTTCTCCATTTGAGATCCCCCTGCTCCCTTTGCCCATTTCCCTGCTCCTTTTACCCATTTCCCTGCTCCCTTTACCCATTTCCCTGCTCCCTTTGCCCATTCCCCTGCTCCCTTTACCCATTTCCCTCCTCCCTTTGCCCATTCCCCTGCTCCCTTTTGACATTTCCTTCCTCCATTTGAGATCCCCCTGCTCCCTTTGCCCATTTCCCTGCTCCCTTTGCCCATTTCCCTGCTCCCTTTGCCCATTTCCCTGCTCCCTTTACCCATTTCCCTGCTCCTTTTACCCATTTCCCTGCTCCATTTGGACATTTCCTTTCTCCCTTTGAGATTCCCCTGCTCCCTTTGCCCATTTCCCTGCTCCATTTGCCCATTTCCCTGCTCCTTTTACCCCTTCCCCTGCTCCCTTTGCCCATTCCCCTGCTCCCTTTGCCCATTCCTCTGCTCCCTTTGCCCATTCCCTGCTCCCTTTGCCCATTTCCCTGCTCCTTGTACCCATTCCCCTTCTCCTTTTACCCATTTCCCTGCTCCCTTTGCCCATTTCCCTCCCTGCTGTGCCACAGGACCCTCCCCAGGTGCACCCTGCAGGCAGAGGCAGCTCTGTGCAGCTGCCCCGTGGCTCTGCTCAGAGATTTGAGCATTCCTGGTGCTCATTCCAGATCCTCTCCCATTCCAAACGTCCCCAAAACACCCAAACCTTGCAGGGAATGCCTGAACCTCACACCCATCCCAAAAGTGCAGCTTTTCTGGCCCCTGCTCCTTTCACCTTCAGCACCCTGGGTATAAAAGCAGAGGAGAATTCCCTCCGTGCCCATTAATGCCCTTAACGAGCCCGTGTTAATTGCATTTGCTGCCGTTCTATTTCAAGGCCCCACAATCTGGTCGCTCTTATTCCAATCAGGTTTCTGATTCTCCACACTTGGCTGCTGCTTTTCCACCCTGCAGCCTCAAAATCAGCATTAGCACCTTGGGAAGGACATTTAGGAGAATACAAACCCCCCTCTCTCTAAATAAATCTGATTTATTAAATAAAACTGATTTATTCCCCCTCAGCAAAGCAGGTGAGCAAACCCTTTGCATTTGTGGTTTGGAATTTTCCTGCACCACTCACTTCCCTGCAAGGGTTAAATCTGAGCAGGGAGAACTCAAAACGCTGGGAATTATCCCAGCCATCCCTCCTTGCCTCAGTTTCCCCCTGACAAAGATCACTGGAGCTGCTGCTCTGGCAGTGACACCGGACTTGATGGAAGAAAATGCAATTAAAGGAGATCAGCTGCAATTAAGCAGGATCAAAACAGTTCCCCTCCCACTTAAACAAGCAAAGTAAGCCAATTTTTTTGTGCATGTGCCCATTTATCAGCTGTTTCCATGGCAACCCTTGTTGTCCTCCGTGCTGTGTCTCGTTTGTGTCATGGTAACACCCTGGAATCCTGGTCCCATTGTCCTGGGTTCCGTGCAAATGTTCACAAGGGAGACCTTTAATCTCCAGATCTCTCAGCTCCTCACTCCAGCTGACACGAGTTTATTGTGGGCACTGTTCTTTCGGTGCTTCAGCCCAGATAGGCTGAGCTTGCTCCTTCCTGGCTCCATCTCACTTGGGTTGGAGTGGAAGAATCAATATTTACTCAGCAATTTGCAGCCCTTTGACTGAACCGGTTTAAAAATCTCAGCTCCAGCAAAGTGCTGGAACTCCCTGGAGTGGAGTGAAGCTGTTCCTTCATCATCAGAGGCTTTGTGGGGATTTGACTTTGAAATGCTTCTTTTGGGGTTCAATTCCAGCAGTTCCAAAGCCCAGTTGATTCTAACAAAATCCGGACTTTGCAGGGCTTCCCCCTCCTGTCTGAGCTCGTTTCCATAATATTCCGGTTCTAAATTCCTGTGCTTTGTTACAAACCCTGTGTTTGCTGCTGGGGGAGCTCCTGGAGGTGAGGGATGTCCTGTAGAGCTGCAGGGATCCCAGCAGGACAAGGCTGGAGTGGAATTTGGGTCCTGGTGGGCTCAGCTCTGGTGGCTGAGCCTGTGCAGTCACTGTGGGGGATCAGAGGCCTCTGGAAAAAATGGGATTTTTCATGGAGGGGAGGATCTGCTGAGTTAATGAGGTGGTTTCTGTTTCACTGGGGAAGGGAAAATCCAGAGGAGACCATGGAGAGCTGAGATGGGGGAGCTGGGGGTGCTCACCTGGAAAGGAGAAGGATGCAGGAGAGCTCAGAGCTCCTCCAGGGCCTGAAGGGGCTCCAGGAGAGCTGGAGAGGGGATGGGGACAAGGGATGGAGGGACAGGACACAGGGAATGGCTCCCACTGGGAAAGGGGAGATTTGGGTGGGATATGGGAAGGAATGAGGGTGGGGAGGGACTGGAAAGGAATTCCCAGGGAGCTGTGGCTGCCCCTGGATCCCTGGCAGTGCCCAAGGCCAGGCTGGAGCCCCCTGGGACAGTGGGAGCTGTCCCCGCCATGGCAGGGGTGGCTCTGGGTGACTTTTAGGTCCCTTCCAACCCAAACCATTGCAGAATTCTCTGGTTCTGGGGTGCCAAAGTCTCTCTGCAGAACTCCTGCAAGGCTGGGCTGGCATTCTTTGGAAAGAATATCTCCTGATTTACCCACCCAGCCCAGAATCCATGGCATAAACCCCCAGCAGCTTTCCTGGAGATGTCCCAGCCCCTGGAAGCCCCTGGGGCACCTGGGCAGTGCTGGGGCCATCGGTGCCTGCAGGAGGCTGATCTGCCCTGCATTTCCTGCAGATTAGCAGGGATTGAAGGCCATTGTTGGTTCCTGCTCTCCCAGTGAAATGAAATATCCCAACAGAGATTCCAGGGCTGCTTTTGGCAATTAATGATCAGCAAAGCCCAGAAATAGCTCTGTGCTCCTGCTGCTGCTCTCATGTGGGGAACACAAATCTTGGAGGAGTTCTCTGCCACACAAACTTTTCCCTGGTGAGGGTCTGATGCCTGAGCATTTCAGCTTTTCTATTTCCCATCTCTGTAACCCTGCAGTTCTTTAGGGCATAACTCTGAACTCCACACTCAGTGTGAGCTCCAGCTTTCCCATTTTGGGGCAGACACAACAATTCCTCTCCAGGATTTCAGCTTTTCTGTTTTCCATCTCTCTGTAATCCTGCTGTTTATGGGCATAACTCTGGGCATAAATCCAGTTTAGGGCATAACTCTGAACTCCACACCCAGTGTGAGCTGCTGCTCTCCCATTTTGGGGCAGACACAACAATTCCTCTCCAGGCCTGGCAACCAAGGACACCTCACTGCCTCAGGGCCCAGAAATTAAACAAAAGTGAGCTGGGGGCAGCAAACTTGGGGTGAATGATTTCATTACCGGCAGCTGTAATTAGATTAATCCAAATATGCAAATGGACCAAATTTATAAAAGTGTGAAACTCATGAGTCCATTTTGGGTGGCCCTGGGGGGCTTTGTCTGCCCTAAATGCACCTGAAAACTCTTCAATAAATAGAATTACTTTTCATTTTATTAATTTTGTCTGGCCTCTGTTTTTAGACAGCCCCAAAATGCAGCAGGTTGAGCATCTCCCGGCTTGAAAACCACAAAGTTTTGCTGCCTGAGAGGGTGAGGCTGTGCAGGCCCAGGCCCTGGGCGGCCTCTGCTCTGTTTTTTGTTTGGCTCTGGTGTTGCAGAGGTTTCCTTAGCAACCCCTGTATCCTTTTACAAGTCATTGTTAGCGACACACATTGACGTGGGGATGCTAAAAACGATGGCACCCAATAAAAATAACCCCGGTGATGACCCCGTTTCCTTAAGCAAACAGCACCAGGATCCACCAGGATGGGCCACAGGGATTTCTCTCTGGAACAATGATGCCTCAGCCTCCAGCAGCACCAACAGGAGCTTGCAAAGGTCACGGGGAAAATCTTCCATCCTCTGCTCTCCGGGCCTAATCCCAGCTTTTACAGGCACAGGGCTGGCCAAGACAGAGGGAAATGCTCACTGGAATCCCAAAAAAACCCCTAAAATTCCCTAAAAAATCCTTTACAAATATGCCTACAAAAATTCCTAAAAAAATCCCTACAAAAATCCATTAAAAAAACTCTAAAACATCTCTACAAAAATCCCTTTAAAAATCCCTAAAAAAAAAAATCCCTACAAAAATCCCTTAAAAATCTCTTTAAATAAAAACTAAAAAAAAAAAACCCCTAAAAATCCCTACAAAAATCCCTAAAAGCCCAAATCCAATTTCTTACATGGTGAAAATATCACTTTGTAGTTTAGTGATGGGAGGTGGTGGAGATCTGGGTCCTTTCCTCACCCAGATCCCTCCTGAAGGGCTGAAACTGAGGCAGGTTTGGATTAAATGAGGGAGGTTTGGGTTAAATGAGGGAGGTTTGGGTTAAATGAGGGAGGTTTGGGTTAAATGAGGGAGGTTTGGGTTAAATGAGGCAGATTTGGGTTAAATGAGGCGGGTTTGGATTAAATGAAATGGGTTTGGATTAAACGAGGGAGGTTTGGGTTAAATGAGGGAGGTTTGGATTAGATGAGAGAGGTTTGGATTAAATGAGATGGGTTTGGATTAGATGAGGCAGGTTTGGATTAATTGAGGGAGGTTTGGATTAAATGAGGCAGGTTTGGATTAGATGAGGGAGATTTGAATTAAATTAGGTGGGTTTGGATTAGATGAGGTAGGTTTGGATTAAATGAGGCAGGTTTGGATTAATTGAGGGAGGTTTGGATTAGATGAGGCAGGTTTAGATTAAATGAGGCAGGTTTGGATTAAATGAAGCAGGTTTGGGTTCCCCCCACAGGGATGTTGACAGCTCCATGGAAACCCAAGGCAAACCCCTGGGTCAGTCCTTCTGCTGATTCTCTGCTCTGGAAGGGACTGGGTGCAGAATTCAGCTCTTCAATGGGGTAAAAACTAAATTTTCTTCACCAGCTCCATAAAACCAGGAAACTCTGGGATGGTTTGGGTGGGAAGGGATCCTAAAGGCACCCAGGGCCATCTCTGCTCCCGAGGCAGGAGGGGACACCAGGAGCTGCTGGGATCAGTGAATCCATCAATGCTTTTGGGAGGACATTGGCCAGAGGCAAAGGAAAAGAGGGAGCAGAGCCATTCTCCAATGTGGCTTTAATAGGAGGCTGATTTGTGTGTAAACAAGGGCAGAGGAGTCAAAGCTGGGCTGATACAGCCAGGTCTGGCCCTCACTGGTACCGGTGCGAGCTGGTTTGGGGCTGGCCTGCATCTCTTTTCCCCAGCTGACATACACTGCCATGGAATTTTGGAGCTATTCCCATGGAAAATTATGACTTTGCATCAAAATCTGATTATTTTCCAGTTCATGATTATGATTTTTTTTTTCTTTTTGACAAGGGGTTGATGGCCTTTGTTTACAGATCAGCCTGGGTTTGCTGTTCTCTGGTGAAAACACGAAAACCTCGAGTCAGGCAGGCCTGGCGTGCGTGGTTTCAATTTAGTGTCAAAACTCCAGTTTATACAAGGAGATGAGAGAAGAAAGTATCAAAGGAATTTTCTCCCAGCCCCACAGCCTGGAATTCTCTGGTTTAACCCACACAGGGGTGAGGAAATGTTGGATTTGGAACCAGATCCAGGTGAGGGGAGCAGGCTGGGCCTTGTCACTTCCCCCTCTGAATCTGGGGGTTGGTTTGGGTTCATCCCAGCAGGAATTTCATCCAAGGAACAAAACCCCTCCACATCCAAAGAATCTGGGATTCAGTGGGAGGGAGCTTTATCTGAATAAATTCTTTATAAGCTGCACACCGACACCAGGTCTGGGCGCAGAAGGAATGTCTGATTGTCTGAGCCCAGCCTCACCAGTGACTTCTGGCTGGAAACCAGTTCAAACCAGCAGGGTTCGTCTGAATTTTAACTCTAAAGCTGGAGGAGGACAGTGACTGTAACTTCTACATGGGAACAGAGCTCTTGAATTAAATTATTGCACCCTTGGGCTGAGATTGTTCCTTAATGAGAGAGAACCACTAACACTGCCAGGGCCAGCATTCCCTCTGATTCTGGGATTTGTGAGTATTCTGATCCAGACCTGGACATTTTGAGAGCCTGAGGTAAAAAATAAGCTGGCTTTGATAAACTCTTGAACTGAAAGAAAATATTCTTTCAAATACATCTGAAAAATGCAGGGAAGCCTTGGATGAAGAGTCAGGGAAAGCTTGGAATGAAGCCTTTATTTGCTTTTCTTTCTCTGCTTTGTTTATTTTCCCTCTTTCTTCTTGCCCCCCCAGAGAAGAGACCTCAGTCCCACTTTGCAGTTTTGCTTTGTGACGTTGGCCATGGCCTTTCCCTGCTCCCTGCCTTCGTTTCCCAGGGATAAATGGGGATATTCAGAAAAAGCTGAGCCAGAGGGGAACTCCAGGTCAGCTCCAGGCCCCTCTTCCAAAATGAGAGTGGTTTTGTCCCTGTCATTTCCAGAAGCATTTTCTGCTAGGCCTGGGCATTCCTGCTGGGGCTGGAATTTGCTCTGGAGAGGCAAAAATTCACTGTAAACTTCTGTGAAGTGGAGCTTCTTCTGAAAACTTTGTTTCTTTATTGCTGGGATGTTTTTTCCTCCTCTTTAGCCTGAGTCACTCCTGCTGCAGCACAAGCTTTGTGAGAGAGGCTGTGGCAGGGATTTGTTGACAGAATTTAAACACAGAATCTTGGAATTGCAGAATGGTTTGAGTTGGAAGGGACCTTAAATCCCATCCTTAAACCCCATCTTTAAATCCCATCCTTAAACCCAAGCCCTGCCCTGGGCAGGGGCACCCCTCACTATCCCAGGTTGCTCCACCATGAAATAATTTGCAAACATTTGGAGGAAGCCACATCCCAGATCCTGGTATTAGAATTCAAGTTATTTCCATCAAAAGGCAGCTCAAAGTGCTAAGTTTGATGGATTTGAATGCCCAGCCCCAAAACTGGACACCCAACCCTAAAGCAAGAGGTGATTATGGACTGGTGGCATCTCAGGAACACAATCTCAACTGAACCTCAAGCTCTCCCTGAGCTGCCCATGAGGAGAAATTTGGATTTCTCTTACTTTAGTGCCAAATCACAATTTTTGAGCAGGAAGGTGAGTGCCTGTCCTTAACCTCTGTCAGGGGAGCCCTGCCAGGCTTATGAACATGAAATGTGGACAATTTCTAATTATAAGACAATTTTATGAGTGTTCATAACCCTGTCCAGTGGGAAGCAGTGCAGGAACAGTTTATTTTGGACACAAGTCACTGGTAAAGCTCCTGAGAGTCACTGCTCAGACAGGAATGAAAAAGGAGCTCTAAATCCTCAAATATTCACATCTCCTAGCCCTGGATTTAAAAGCAAACCCTTTCCATTGTCTAGAAGTTCTAAGGAAATAAAAATAGGGAGCTATTTCAGTCCAGACACAGAAATAAGCACGGAGAGCTGAGAGTAACTGAGGCAGGCAGCTGAGCATCCCAGGAAAATCCTGCTCGTGGCTTCCCAGCCATTGGTGACCACAGCTTTTAAAGTAAATAAAGCAATAAAATGTGCCTGGATAATCCACCCAACCCCCTCTGGCTGACTGGGGAGTTTATGAGGATTTCCTTTGAATTGTTGGAGAAGTGGTTAAAAAAGATGCATTAAAAGCTATTAAAAATGTAGCTGTAGTAACAAAGACAAATGAAGTTGTAGTTACAAACACAAATGTAGTTGTAATAACACAAATGTAGTTGTAATAACACAAATGTAGTTGTAATAAGAAACATAAATGTAGTTGTAATAACTTTAGGGAAAGGGGAGAAACCCTAAAATTGCTTGGCCAAAATGCTGATGGGCAGGGGGGTCAGTCATGGGGTGACTGCTGTTATTTGGGGCGATGACGGCAGGGCCGGTTTCACAATGAAATATCTGCAAAGCAGGATTCTTTCTGGGCAGGATGTTTACAGCCACCCCCAGGCTGTGTCCCCTGCAGCCCCTGCCTGTGCTTTGTGCGCTGATGTCACCACTGTGTCACCTCCTGGGCCTTCTGCATCATCCCTGGTTCCGATTTCCTCTGAGCCTGCTGCTTCCCAGTGCTCCCAGCTGGATCTCATGGGATCCTGGAGGGGTTTGGGGGGAACAGGCCTTGGAGAACCTCTCCTTTATCCAGGGGCACCACTCAATCCCAGCCATGGCTCTGTGCTGGCTGGGAGGGAATTCCAAGAGGAGCTGAGCCCACCCCTGGATCCTGGCAGTGCCCAAGACCAGCCTGGGGCACCCTGGGACAGTGGGAGGTGTCCCTGCCATGGCAGGGATGAGTTTTAAGGTTCTTCCAACTCAAATAATTCCATATTTTATGCTTGATAAACCAATCCCTGGACCATTTGGAGCTGCCTTTGTCCCTCATGGTTTTTCTTATTTTTCTTTTCTTTTCTTTTCTTTTCTTTTCTTTTCTTTTCTTTTCTTTTCTTTTCTTTTCTTTTCTTTTCTTTTCTTTTCTTTTCTTTTCTTTTCTTTTCTTTTCTTTTCTTTTCTTTTCTTTTCTTTTCTTTTCTTTTCTTTTCTTTTCTTCTCTTCTCTTCTCTTCTCTTCTCTTCTCTTCTCTTCTCTTCTCTTCTCTTCTCTTCTCTTCTCTTCTCTTCCTTCTTTCCCTCTTTCTTTTTCTTCCTCTCTCTCTCTTTTTCTCTTTCTTTCTTTATCTTTCTTTCTCTTTCTTTCTCTTTCTCTCTCTCCCTCTTTCTTTCTCTCTTTCTCTTTCTTTCTTTTTCCCGGGGATTCCTCACTCCTAACTCCCAGGAGGAAGGGGGAGGATGCACAAAGAGGCAGCATCCTTTGCTTTTCTAGCTTTGCTTTCTGAATTTTTCCTCCTTTTTTTTTTTTGTCGGTTTTTTTGTCCCTTTAAGCTCTTGTTTTAAAACAAGGCTTCCTGCTGTTCCTGGAGCTGGCAGGGCTCGGGCCCAGGATGGAGGAAGGCAGCCCTGGGAAGGGAGGAAAGGGCTCTGATTCAGCAGGGCTGTGACTCAAACGCTGCCACTCTTGCAAAGGGCACTTGACAATGTTGGCATTATCAGGGATGAGGCAGGGGAGGAAATCACTGCTGAGATAAGGACGGGAATGCAGAGGGACAGAGCAGGCAGCAAAACCTCCCAGCCCCATAAAAAGGTGGAATCCTTAATGCTGGAAAAGGTTTTTGGGATCACAGAGTCCAGCCATCAACCACGGCCCCATCCCCACATGTGTGAGGGGGCAACTCCACCACTTCCATGGGCAACCCCACCTCTTCCCATCACCCCTAAAGGCCCTGAGCCCCCTCTCTGCAGGGCTGTGACCCCAAATCTTTGGGGTAAGCCCCATCCCTGTATCCCAGACTTTCTCCCAGCCCAGCAGAGCCATCAGCTCCTCCTGCAGATCCCATGAACCCTCGGCTCCCACAGCTCCCACTGAGGGACAGGAGGACCAAGCTGGAACATTTGCAAAGCCTGAAATAATGGAAAAGCTCCCAAAGCAGCTCCAATCCTGACTTTGCAGTCATCCAAGATTTACCACAGAGCCTTCAAATGTCACTCTGAGTGTAATGAACGGGGCTGGGAAGGAAGGAGCCTCTGGGATAATCAGCACAGCTTAGGCAGTGACCTATGAATCACTTTGCAGGAAGTCCATCCTCCTTCCCAAGAAAAACGTGCATTGAAGCAGCTGAACAGGAGCTTGGTTGTCCAGGCTGGATCAGAATGAATGGGATAATGAATTGAAATAGTGAATGTCCAAGGATTTCGTCAGGAATTCAAGCCTGAGAGTCCCCTGTACATGTCAGGGTGAAGGGAGCTTTGAGAGGAAGTCAGGAATGAGGAAGAGAAGCAGGACTGGGGCAGCAAAATTCCATGGATGAGTCTGAAATGGTCTGTGCAGGCAGAGATTGCAAAGGGGGGTGTCTGAGCCTGCTCTAAGATCACAAATACAACACTCACAAATCCAAAACTCACAAATCCAACACTTTAAACTCACAAATCCAACACTCAACACTCACAAATCCAACACTCACAAATCCAACAGTCAACACTCACAAATCCAACACTCAGCACAGCCACAATAATATCTGGTCATGTTTTTCCAAGGGGACAATAAAACCTGACTAATTCTGCACCCTCATACTCTGTTCCCTCTCAGATTTTGTTGTCCTCCCATCCCAGCACCTGAGCTGACAGAATCTGAGGCTCTGATTGAAAAGCACTGGGTTGGGCTTTGGGGGATCACCCCAGTTACACACAGAGATTTTTGGCAAACCACTTCCTCCTCCTCTGCCTGTTTTTCCGTTTGTGGACACTAACTAACAATTCTTGCTCTGTCCAACTCCTTCCCTGGCCTGTTTTAGGCTCCTTGGAGAAGATTCAGGCTCTTGCAAAATATTTATGCCGAGCTTGGCAGGAGGGAGCCAAGGTTGTGCCTGCAACCTATGGAATACCCCAGAAGCAGAAAATATTCCCTATGGAATATCCCAGAAGCAGAAAATATTCCCTATAGAATAGCCCAGAGGCAGAAAATATTCCCTATGGAATATCCCAGAAGCAGAAGATATTCCCTATGGAATATCCCAGAAGCAGAGGATATTCCCTATAGAATATCCCAGAAGCAGAAAATATTCCCTATGGAATATTCCAGAAGCAGAGGATATTCCCTATAGAATATCCCAGAAGCAGAAAATATTCCCTATGGACTATCCCAGAAGCAGAAAATATTTCCTATGGAATATTCCAGAAGCAGAAAATATTCCCTATGGAATATTCCAGAAGCAGAGGATATTCCCTATAGAATACCCCAGAAGCAGAAAATATTCCCTATGGAATATCCCAGAAGCAGAAAATCTTCCTTATAGAATACCCCAGAAGCAGAAAATATTCCCTATGGAATATTCCAGAAGCAGAGGATATTCCCTATAGAATAGCCCAGAGGCAGAAGATGTTCTCTATAGAATATCCCAAAAGCAGAAAATCTTTCCTATAGAATATCCCTGGGATATTCTGGAGCTGCTGGGAAATCACTGATATCCAGGTTATGGTTCAGTTCCTTTAAAAACTGGGATCAGCTCGGCCTCCAGGTTTCCTCCTATAATTCCTGACATAATTCACATTACCCTACGAATAGTAATTATTATTTAGTAACGTATTACTTTATCTAGTAAAAATTAATTAATTATTTAATGATTTTATTTATTTATTATTCAATTATTTATTTATTGTTATTTATTAATTATTATTTTTATTAATCATTTATTTGTGTTCAGCAAAGCCCCGCAGGGAAAGCTCCATGCCCTGTGCCCTCCCTGGCACGGGTTGGGATGCCAGGCAGAGCTGCTGAGTCATGGCCACTCCAGCAGGATAATCCTGATGCTCACGTTGCTTTTCCTCCGTTTTGCACCAGTTGTGATGCAGATTTTGATGATCTCAAAGGCCATTTCTTCCCTCGGATGTCCCTGATCCTCTGACATTTAAACAAAAGGCAATCATCGTCCCACGGCTTCTGCTGGGAAGAGCTGGCACCTTGCCAATCACAATATTCCCCTCCTCTTCCCAAGGACGTGGGAAGGAGGCCTGGGTGCCTCCAAGGAGGGTCTGAGCAGGGCAAATCCTCAGGGCTGGGGGCTTAAACTGAGCTTTACTTCAGGCACAGGCTGGCACAGGGGTGGTGGAGTTGCTTCACCCACAGCTCCTGGCTAATAATCATTAGAGCTGTTAAAATAGTTCATTAAAAATTAAAAGTTCTAATGGGAACCACTCAGCTAGATCAAATCCCCTTCATAAACAAGTCCAGAGAAGCAGGGTATGATTTACAATAAATTGCATTTAAATACTTGAATAGGCAAGAGCTCTGCTGGGAGGGTGTCAAAATAACCCCCAAATTAGAACATTGAGACACGAGAACATTCAAACATCAGAACACTCAAACTCACCCATGGGAGGAGAAGGTGAAGAACTGCCCAAATTATTTCAGCAAATTACTCAGCACCTAACTTTGTGTCTTGCCTTGGGAGAGGAAGGAAGTCCCAGCTCTCAAATTCTCCAGTTTCCTTCTGCTTTGCCATTCCCACCAGCAATGCCACCAAGAGCTCGCTGGTGTCCCCAAATGTCTACGCTGGAGCACAGGATGGTGGGGACAGATCCATAAATCTGCTTTCCCTGGGAGGGATGGGGATCCATGGGATTCACACACAGATCCAGCTCAGCCTGGAGCTTGGGGATGGATCAAGGGTGGATTTGGCCACCCAAGTGTTGGGTTAAAGGTTGGCCTCGAGGATCTTAAAGGACTTTTCCAGCCTAAACCATTCTGTGACCCTGTAACTGCTCTCCCTCCCTGGAGGACTCCCCTCCCCTGTCCCAGGAGACCCCAAAGCCACTGATTAATTCCATTCCAAATTTTCATTTGTCCAAAGGAGAACAAAAGCCGTGGCGGGGCACTCACAGAAAAAGGAAGGAATACATTGTCATCATCCAACAATCAGGAATAATGAGAAAGGTCAGGAAAACACACAAAAGGCCAAGCTTTCAGCTGGTGGAAGCAGCAGAGCTCCACTGGTGACACTGGGTCACAAACTTTTGCTGCATGAGGTGCCTCTACCCCATCGGAAGCCTTGGAGCACAATTGCAGAGGAACAATTTGGGAATAGGAAAAAAAATAAAAAAAATAAAACAAATCCCAAAGTGCAGCCAAATGCAGCAGATCCATGACTTCCATGGCTCTCTGTGCTGCATTCCCCAGCCTCCAGCTGGTGAGATTCCCTTTCAATCTGTTCCTATTTCCCTCTTTATTGCACAACTGCTTTAAAGCCTTGCAGATTCCAAGGAATGCCAGGGCAAAGTGCCTCGAATTCCTTATCCCAGAATCCTGCAGCATTAAACTGACAATTCCAGATGGCACAGATGTCATTCCCTTCAGCTGGATGCTGGGAGGCCTAAAGGGACATCCTGACAATCCTGTGGGTTGCAAAAGGAAAATTCCTGCTGTTTTCTTGGCACCTCAAGCAGCACAAGGGGAAACGAGCCTCAAGTTGTGCCATGGAGGCTCCAGGCTGGATATCAGGGAACATTCCTTCCCTGGAAGAGTGGCCAAGCATTGGGACAGGCTCTCCATCCCACCCCTGGAAGTGTTGAACAAAAAATGAGCAGTTCTGGCAATTCATCATTAGTGGGAATGGTGGGATTTGGTCAATGCTTGGACTTGATGATCTTGGAGGTCTTTTCCACCTACAATGATTTTATAATTGTATGGAGATGTCAATAACCCCTCCTTGGAGGGGAAAAGACCCTTGGCTTGGATGTCTTTTCCACCCTTAATAATTCTTTAATTTTATGGACACATCAATAACCCCTCTTGGAGATCTTTTCCATCCTTAATAATTCTTTAATTCTATGGACACTTCAATGGCCCCTCTTGGAGGTCTTTTCCACCCTTAATAATTTTCTAATTCAGTGGAGGTATCAATAACCCCTCTTGGAGGACTTTTCCACCCTTAATAATTATTAATTCTATGGACACATCAATGGCCCCTCTTGGAGGTCGTTTCCACCCTTAATAATGCTTTAATTCTATGGACAAATCAATGGCCCCTCTTGGAGGTTGTTTCCACCCTTAATAATTCTCTAATTCAATGGAGATATCAATGGCCCCTCTTGGAGGTCATTTCCACCCTTAATAATTCTTTATTTCTCTGGACACATCAATGGCCCCTCTTTCCTTCCCTCCTCTTTCCCCGAGGGATCCCTTGGGCTCAGCCATCAATGTCCTCACCCTCTTTTAAAGACTTGGCATCTCCATCCAAGGAAACCCAAATCTCAGGACATTTCATCTTCCAAACCCTTCCCAATCCCTTGCTCCACGCCCTCCACTGGGGGGTTTTCCATGTGTAAGGGCAGAGATCCGAAGGATCTGGAGAAGTTGGCTCTGGATGCTCAGAGAATTCTCGTCTCCAGGACTGTCAGCAGGAGCATGCTCTCATTATTAATATCTTGATGCTGGATATTTTTCCAGGCCAAATTGCAGCTTTCAAAGTTCTTCCCCTGGCATGAATTTGTCCCCTTTTATTTCTTGCATAACTGGGCCTGCAAAGAGGCGCCCAAAGGCTGAGAGTGAGGCAGGCTGTGCTGCTGGCACGCATGGGACGTTCCCTGCCGTGAGTCACCGAGCAGATGTGCCTCGTCATGCGATGCCTGCAGTGCCACTGGAGAGGGAAACAGAATTAACTCATCCCTCAGAACTGGAGAATCCCAGGGAGAATCTGCACACCCAGGCATGGGATTGATTTCTTTGTCCTTTGTTGTTAAAGTGGCAGAGGCAGAAATGAAATCATCGGCGAGATGGTGAGGGGCAGCTGTTCCTTCCAAGCAAGCTGGAGATCATCTGGAAAATCATCAGTGAGCTGGTGAGGGGCTGCTGTTCCTTCCAAGCAAGTTGGAGATCATCTGGAGATCCTTGGGAAAAAAGCTGAAATGTTTCTTTTCCTGAAAGGGGTCTTGTAATGGGAATTGTTTCATAGGATCATGGAATGGTTTTGGTGGGAAGGAACCTTAAAAGTCACCCAGTGCCACCCCTGCCCTGGGCAGGGACACTTCCCACTGTCCCAGGGTGCTCCAAGCCCTGTCCAGCCTGGCCTTGGACACTTCCAGGGATCCAGGGGCAGCCACAGCTCCTCTGGGAATTCCATCCAGCCCCTCAGCACCATCACAAGGAAGGATTTTTCCTTAATATCCTATCTAACCCTCTTTCTCAGTGGGAAGCCATTCCCCTTGTGCTGTCACTCCAGGCCCTTGTCAATATTCTCTGCTTCAGTTCTCCTGTCCAGTCTTGAAAATCATTTTGGGAGATGGGAAGTTGAATGTAGGTTTGGGAGAAGTCACAGAAGCATCAGCCCCACAAATTTGTTTAAAACTGATGAATTTTGTCAATTCCAAAAGCCATTTTTGACAGTTGTTCCAGGTATGTCCCAAGTTCACCTTTCACACTTAGGCAGGGGTTGCCCTGACGTGTCCCTGGCTCCTCCAACCTTCTCCAGGCTGCACTCAGGGAGGGATGGTTGTGATTCCTGGCAGAAAGGGAAATGAGAAACAGCCCCTGGTTAGTCTGGAGCACTTGTTTAAATCCATAATGCAAACCAAGACAATGAATGTCTCAATTTGCAGACACTGCTGAGTGGAAGCAGTTGGATATTCCCTGCAGCTGGATATTCCCCACAGCTGGATACATCCCTGCAAACAGATATTCCCTGCAGCTGAACATTTACTGCAGTCAGATATTCCCTGCAGCTGGACATTCCCTGCAGCTGGATATTTCCTGCAGCGGGATATTTCTCACAGCTGGATGTTCCCCACAGCTGGACATTCCTTGCAGTTGGATATTCCCTGCAGCTGGACATTCCCTGCAGTTGGATATTCCCTGCAGTTGGATATTTAACAGCAGTTGGATATCCCCTGCAGTTGGATCTATTTCTGCAGTTGGATATTTAACAGCAGTTAGGCATTCCCCGCATGTGGACATTCCCCACAGCTGGATATATCCCTGTAAACAGATGTTCCCTACAGTTGGATATTTCCCTGCAGTTGGACACTTCCCTGCAGTTGGACATTCCCTGCACTTGGATATTCCCTACAGTTGGATATTCCCTGCAGTTGGATATTTAACAGCAGTTGGACATTCCCTGCAGTTGGATCTATTTCTGCAGTTGGATATTTAACAGCAGTTAGGCATTCCCTGCAGTTGGATATTCCCCGCAGCTGGATAATTTCCTGCAGTTGGATATTCCCTGCAGTTGGACATTCCCTGCATGTGGACATTCCCCACAGCTGGATATATCCCTGCAAACAGAAGTTCCCTACAGTTGGATATTTCCCTGCAGTTGGACATTTCCCTGCAGTTGGACATTTCCTGCACTTGGATATTCCCTACAGTTGGATATTTCCCTGCAGTTAGATATTCCCTGCACTTGGATATATCCTTGCAGTTGGATATTTAACTGCAGTTAGATATTCCCCGCAGTTGGATATTTTCCCGCAGTTGGATATTCCCTGCACTTGGATATTCCCTGAAGTTGGATATTCCCTGCAGTTGGATATTTAACAGCAGTTGGACATTCCCTGCAGTTGGATCTATTTCTGCAGTTGGATATTTAACAGCAGTTAGGCATTCCCTGCAGTTGGATATTCTCCGCAGCTGGATAATTTCCTGCAGTTGGATATTCCCTGCAGTTGGACATTCCCTGCATGTGGACATTCCCCACAGCTGGATATATCCCTGCAAACAGAAGTTCCCTACAGTTGGATATTTCCCTGCAGTTGGACATTTCCCTGAAGTTGGACATTCCCTGCACTTGGATATTCCCTACAGTTGGATATTTCCCTGCAGTTAGATATTCCCTGCACTTGGATATATCCTTGCAGTTGGATATTTAACTGCAGTTAGATATTCCCCGCAGTTGGATATTTTCCCGCAGTTGGATATTCCCTGCACTTGGATATTCCCTGAAGTTGGATATTCCCTGCAGTTGGATATTCCCTGCATGTGGACATTCCCCACAGCTGGATATATCCCTGCAAACAGATATTCCCTACAGTTGGATATTTCCCTGCAGTTGGATATTCCCTGCACTTGGATATATCCTTGCAGTTGGATATTTAACTGCAGTTAGATATTCCCTGCAGTTGGATATTTCCCTGCAGTTAGATATTCCCTGCAGTTGGATATTTTCCTGCAGTTGGACATTTCCTGCAGTTGGACATTCCCCACAGCTGGATATATCCCTGCAGTCAGATATTCCCTGCAGTTGGATATTTTCCTGCAGTTGAATATATTCCTGCAGCTGGACATTCCCTGCAGCTGGATGTTTCCCTGCTCCAAGACAAGTGTTGTGCTATTATTTAAAACTAAGGAGTTGAAAAGCTGATTCCATTTCCACTGAGGGAAAAACCAGGACCTGTTCCTAGTACAGGTCTAAACAGACCTATACAATTTTAACTCTGTTTCCCCCCTTTTTCCATTCAAATGATCATTTCATGAGCTGCTGGGGTGTTTGTGTTTCCCCTCCCAGAGGAGAAAGTGGGCTGTGAACCTGTGAAGGAATGGAAGAACTGTCAGAGGTCATTATTGAAGTCACTCTTTCTTTCTCTACCCCAATATTTGTCCCTTCCCCATCAGAGCAGAAGCAAATGGAGCCCCTCTGCAGTGGAATTGATGCTGAAGCACATTAATTAAGCAGGATCCCAATGAGGAGGGAGGCCCAGTTTTACTGCTGTGCCATCAGCTCTGGGTGTTCTGTCCCTCCCTCTGCAGCTGAAGCAGCTCCCGCTGAAGCAGCTCCCAGCCCAGCTACAGCCAGACAAGCGCAAGATGCTGGTGACAGATTCCCAGAATCACAGATTAGGCTGGAAAAGACCTCTGAGCTCATCAGTGCAGAGGCTGCAGCCCACTGAACTCCAGATCCATCAGAGCTTATCTCTTTATTCCAAACGAGCAGGGTAATTAGGCAGAGCATCCATCTCCTTATCAGCTGCAGGTGAAAATTCACCTTTAGTAGTTTTTAACTCAATAACCCCAGAGCTTTGATGAGCTCCAGTGGCTGCTCAGCTGGCCTAGTCACCATCACATCAGCAGCTCCTCTGGGGAGGATTTGTTCCAGATTCCCTTAATTGGCTTCTTGTGTCTCTCTGGAAGCCCCATCAGTGGCTGCTCTGTGTCACTCTGTGTCACCCCAGACATCCACTCCATCCTTCCCACAGTATCCCATAATGCCTGCTGTGATCCTTACTCCAAGGTGTAATTTAAAGGCTAATTGAAAGCCCAGCCATTAAGCCCCAGAGCAGATGGTGCTGCTGGGGATAATTACCAGGTGTGGAGGAGCTGCAGGACCATGGAGCTGCCTCCAATGAGTTATTGGTGAAGGAGACCTGTCAGAACTCAGTGCACTCCAGAGCTGCCAGGACTCTGCCAGGGGGCTCAGAGACCCTGGCACACAGCCCAGAACACCTGTGGGTTTGATTGTGACCTTTGGAGCAAATGGCCAGCTTTGTATGAAGGCCTGAAAGCCATAGAAGTTTAAGTAGTGTAGTAATAAAATTATCACTAGGTGAAAAAGTAGATTTTGGGGCTTTTAGAATTGGGGTTTTGGGGACAAGATGGAGGGAACTGGATGTGTCCAGCCTTTCTTCTTCTTCTTCTTCTTCTTCTTCTTCTTCTTCTTCTTCTTCTTCTTCTTCTTCTTCTCTACCTCTATCTTCTGCTGTGATGGTGGCACTTTTGGATTGGTTTTGAGTAGAAGCTCACTGTCTGACATAGGTGATAGGTGTTGGAAAGTTATTGTAAACATTGTACACATAGTTTTTGGTATAAAGACATAACACTGCCCCAGGGGCAGGCAGAGTGCCTCTGACTGTCTTGCTGAGTGGACCTCAGCTGGACAGGAGAAAAATTTTGATAGATAAGATACAATAAACAACTGTGAGACTGAGAACTGAAGAACTCCGACTCATTCTTCAAACGTGCGGGCTGAAACAGAGACTTTTCAATAAACTGCAACCTCCCGAGAGAGACTCTGCTCACAAGGGCTGTGAGCTGCCAGAGAGCACGAATCCCAGATAAAGAACCCCTCCAGCCCAGAAAACAGGGATTATTCTCTTTCCAGAGGCAACAGCAAGGCCCTCACAGCCCTGGGAGCAGCCCCACCATGTCCTCCAGGGATATCACAGCACATCCCACTCGTGTCCCTGAGTCCCGAGGACAGCTCTGCACAGCTTCACCCAGTGCTGGCAGCCAGGGGATGGGATCTGGAGGCTGCTGGGGCTCCAAGGGCAGCCACAAGGAGAATTTCCCAATGGGAAGGTGTCAGAGCGTCGGGGGGTAGGAAGGTCAGGATGGACAGAGACAAGAGATCTCTGCAGCCAGGTCGTGGAATCTGGGGTTTATTGCAGAGGGGCCCTGCTGGGAGCTGCCAGGCACAGCTCAGAGCAGGCTGAGAGAAGAGAGGGGGAGAGAGGATGAGAAAGAGAGTAAAAGGGCAAGAGAACAAAAGGGGTAAGAGAATAAACAGGGTAAGAGGCAAGAGCTAAGAGGGGCAAGAGAGCGAGGTTCCCATTGCAATACCATAAATCTTCTTCTGTGTTGAATATTCTGATTCTAGCTAACCAATCCAGTACAAGATACAAATCCTACAGCATTTCCATACAGCCTATAAGAATCATTACATTGCCATGCTGTGTTACATTTTAAACCCTAAAAACTCCTCTTTGGCCCCTTCTGCCAAGCTGCAGGGTCTGCTCTGAGCCTTGGAGCTGTCTGCAAGCAGAGGGTGTTGTTCCATCAAAAGGGGATCACCTTCAGCCAGCCACACCATTGTTTTCCAGTTGTTCAGTAACTGAGGGATCTCAAAGCTTGCTTTCATTTCAATCTCGCTTATAGTTTCCATATTCTCAAAATCTTTTGCCAGGCAATCATATTTATAAGGCTTTCCTGTTTCACCCTTCCCAAATCCTGGGAAGGCACTCTTGGGAAAGAGCTGCATTAACGAGCGTGCAGCTCATTAACACTGTGACTTCATCTCACCAGCCTGGTGCCTCCCCCAGGCCATGCCAACCTCAGTGACCCTGTCCGGTGACCACTGCCTTCTGTCACTGGGGCCTGATTTGTCCTGGCAGCTCTTGGAGACATTTATAAACAATGTTCAAGTGGCAGAAGTGTGTTTTGAATAGCTCGGGATTCTGCAAATTCCTAAAAGTCATGGTGGTAAATAATTCTCTCGATATGTTTGTTTACAAATCCAGACTTCAAAGCAGCTCACAGTTAACTTCACTAAACTTTCCAGCAAACAGGAAAATGATGGAGAGCATCCTGATCCCTGCTCAGAGGGCAGCAGAATGCCCTAGGAGCACAGCTCAGGTTGTTTTAGCCACACACTCAGGACCTGGTAGCAGGAACAAAGGTCCTGCTGGCCACGAGGTGATTCGGGCCGAGTTAAACCCACAGTTTGGTTCTGGACTGTGTCCCTTTTAAAAATAGGAGAAGGTTACAAAACAACCATCACAGGAACCTCTTTGCCTCCCATCCCCACTCCTGGGATGAATAATCCTGTGGAGGAGCAGTGGGCGAAGCATTAGGAGCTGACGTTTCTGCCAGCCCTGATTATAAACAACAACAGGACACAAATGGAAGAGCTCTTGGTTCATTTTTCCCATTAAAAAACCACTCGGAATTTCAAAGGAATCTGCCAGGGAAAGGCTTGTTTGAAAGTTCCACGGATGGAGCTACAAATCAACTCATTAACAATCATCCCTGTAAATGGTGGCTGGGGGTGGGAAGGGGGCAGAGGAGGAAGGGACGAGCTGTTTTCTCTCTGGTTTTGCTCTCTGTGCTGCACACGCCAGGCTCTGGAGGGGTGGCTTTCATCCTGACCCCCTGGTCCCTTCCATCAGCTCTGCCAGGAGCACTGGGAGAGGGTCCCAGGGACCCCCAGGTGGATCTGGCTCTGTGGTGTCCAGCCCTGCTGTGGATCTGAGTTTGCTGCTGAAGAGAGGAAAACCCTCAGTAACCTCAATAAGACTCTGGGGATGCTCAATCCAAAGGGAGGTGAAGGGATAGGATCGGGTATTTATTTGGTTTAGGCTTTTGTAAAATGCCTATGGTCAAACAAACATCTGGATTGTGGAATAGAAGCAGCCAGACACAGCCTGAACCGGGCTGGAGACACCAACCACTCTCACATCCCACAGAGAACGGGCCAAGGAAAATCTGATCCACAAACAACAATTACCAAAGGCCAGGGGTTAAAACGACTGAGGACTGGCTGAGCCCCTTGGGAAGGCACGCCTGGAGCTCCATTCCATGGCACTCTGGAATATGCTGTGCCATGTGGAGCCTCTCAAAGGACAACATCCCTACCCTGAATCCAGGGCAGGGACATGAACGAGGTTTGGCAGATTCCCATAACTC
This sequence comes from Melospiza melodia melodia, assembly GCF_035770615.1. Classification (NCBI taxonomy): domain Eukaryota; kingdom Metazoa; phylum Chordata; class Aves; order Passeriformes; family Passerellidae; genus Melospiza; species Melospiza melodia. Next base: position 8,628,166 of record NC_086216.1, on the reverse strand, counting down.
TTTGTGTCCCCAATAATTCAACCTAAACAATCCTGGTCCTGCAATCAGAAAGGCTCTGCCAGCTGGTTTGATGTGACCAGCAGGTGTCAGAACCCAGGAAATTCCTCTGGCTGCCCTGCAGGACTCGAGACCCTGCCAGAGGGTTCAGAGACCTTGGCACAGAGCCCAGGACCCCTGTGCCTTTGATTTAGCCCTTGGAAAAATGACCAGCCTTATATGAGGATCTGCAAGCCATGAAAGTTTAAGTAGAATGATAGTGAATTTATCACAGGGTGAAAATGTAGAATTTTGGGGTTTTTAGAATGTGGGTTCAGGAGGAAAGATGGAGGAATCTGGGCGTGTCCAGCCTTTCTCCTTCTTCTTCTTCTTCTTGGCCTCCATCCTCTGCTGTGATGGTGGCACTTACAGATTGGTTTAAAGTAGAAACTCACTGTCTAACACATGGTAATAGGTATTGGGAAGTTATTGTAAATAATGTAGATGTAGTTTTAGTATAAAAAGATAACACCATGTCCAAGGGTGGGCAGTGTACCTCTGACTGACCTGCTGGACAGACCTCAGCAGGCCAGGGAAAGAATGTTCTCAATAAGAAACAATAAACTATTGGAATAATTACCAATATTGTGGATGGGATGTGCCTGAGCTTCTCTGGCCTTGCTGCTGAACCAAACAGCAGCACTGTGGTGTTTCACCCCAGAGACACTTTGGGCTGGCTGGGTGTGTGGTGTTTCACCCCACAGACACTTTGGGCTGGCTGGGTGTGTGGTGTTTCACCCCACAGACACTTTGGGCTGGCTGGGTGTGTGGTGTTTCACCCCACAGACACTTTGGGCTGGCTGGGTGTGTGGTGTTTCACCCCGCAGACACTTTTGGCTGTGGGTGTGTGGTGTTTCACCCCACAGACACTTTGGGCTGTGGGTGTGTGGTGTTTCACCCCAGAGACACTTTGGGCTGGCTGGGTGTGTGGTGTTTCACCCCACAGACATTTTGGGCTGGCTGGGTGTGTGGTGTTTCACCCCACAGACACTTTGGGCTGGGTGCTGCACTGGGCCCGTGGGGACAAGTGCAGGCCTGCAGGAGCTCTGGTGGTGCTGGGATGGAGCTTCCCCCCATAACAGGGGCTGCTCCTCAGGTTTCCCTCTGGCAGAGGAGCTTTAAGGCGATGGTGAAGGAAAGGAGTCGGTTCTGATGGAGGGTTTGGATGCAGAGCTTTATTCTGGCCCACAGGCCTCTGAATGCAGCACCAGCTCCAACAGAACTCCCTGAGCCCGTGGCTGCTGCTCCTTTGAACCCCGGGGAGAGGGGCAGGGAAGGGGCAGGGAGCCACCAGGCAGGGACAGGAGGGGAGGGACAAAGGGACAAAGGACACCTGGATGGCCCAATGCCCCCAGGGGTAGAGGGCATCCTTTGGATCTGCCAATTCTGGAATGCCAGGACTGACAGACAGTGCTGGGAGGAGGAAGGAGAGGTGACTGACACACCTGGGGAAGGAATCTTTAGGAGAAACCCTAAAGATGTCTGAGATGGGGTGTCTGAGGCAAACCCTGACATCACACCGCAACAATAAACAACCTTGAGAATGAGAACAGAAGAATCCTGACTCCTTCTTCGATTGCCAGGCTGGGAAAAGAGACCTGTACGTATCTCAGAGTCACTGTGACCAGCAGAAATCCCAGAAGTAGGAAATTCCTTGTGCACCAGACCTGCAGTGAGGTGTTGCAGGACGTGGAAGAGGAGATGTTCTGCAGGAGCTTGAGATCCACCAGGAATCTGCTGCCAGTGATCCCTGGTGGAGATTCCAGCTCCGGGTGGAGCCTGCAGTGGGAAAGGCTCTGCCAGCTGGTTTGATGTGACCAGCAGGAAATTCCTTGTGCTTCAAACCTGCAATGAGGTGTTGCAGGACGTGGAAGAGGATGTTCTGCAGGAGTCTGGAACTCGAGATCCGCTGGGAATCTGCTGCCACTGATCCCTGGTGGAGATTCCAGCTCAAGGTGGAGCCGTTCCAAGCTCTGTGTCTCCAGGCTGGGATGTTCATCCCACACAACACAAGGTTTCCTTTTCCCTTATCCTCTTGGTAATGGATTCTGCATCCAGGAGGGATTGGGAATTTAACCAAAGCCATCCCATAACACTGGTTGATCCCATTCTCTGAGTTACAGGCAATGGGAAAAGTCAGAGAGAATTTGAGGTTCCAAATTCAAGCTCAGAAATCAAACAAGGATTAAGCCCAAGGTTATGGAAATGGTCCAGTCTCATTCCTGCCCTGCCAGCAGAGCAGCCCCTCCTTGAGGGTGCCACCGTTGCCTTTGAGGAATGACAAAGGATTGACCCCACACCTCAATCCTTAAAAACAGGGATGGGTGGGTTGCAGAATCCTGGAATGGTTTGTTTGGAAGGGGCATTAAATCCCACCCAGTGCCCCCCTGCCATGCCCAGGACACCTCCCACTGTCCCAGGGTGCTCCAGCCTGGCCTTGGGCACTTCAGGGATCCAGGGGCAGCCACAGCTCCCTGGGAATTCCATCTGGGAATTCCTTCCCACCCTCCCAGGGGACAAATGCGAAAGGTTTTAAAGGCTCTGGCTGGGTCCCAGAGCAGCCTCAGAGGGAAGGAGGGTGCAGAACAGTCCCGGAGAGGATTTTGGACAGGCACTTTGGGCTCTGCATTTATTGTTAAGAAATCCACTCACAGATTTCCACATGGCCCATCCCACTGGAATACATTGAATTACTCAGATATTTTAGCAAGTACCTGTGAAAACATCCTGCACCTCCGTGAGGAGAGGCAAGGCTGCAGGAGATTGAACACAAACAAGAGGGTGAGAGAACATCTCTCGCAGACTTTGTTGTGATTTTTTTTTAGAAATCAGCTGGATTTTTTTTTTTTGGAGATGAGGAAAAAAGAGACAAAGAATCTATTTCAGCACTTAGCTGCGATCCTGGGAGATGTAACAGGGCTGGAATTAATCCCAATAAACACGAGGCACAACTCTCTTGTGTTTAATTAATTGGAATTAATCCAAATAAACACGAGGCACAACTCCTTGTGCAGAGGTAACAACATGGAGAAACATCTCCAGTTCTTCAGGACACCAAATCTCCCCTCCAGAACCCAAGGGAAGATTCAAACAAGACCCAAAATGGAATTTAATGCCTGGAACTCCTGGACTGCTCTGTTTGTTGGTCTGACACCAACACTTCCAGCCCTTCAATCCCAAGGTACCCCAAATGAGCAAATGGCCCCAAAAAGCTGCAGAGATTTTTCTCAAATGCAGAGATTTGCTCCCCCTGCCATTCCCAGATTGTGTTTTGGTGCTGCCAGGGTCAGAGGCAGAGAAGTGCTTTGTTCTCTTGTGCTTTGGGGTTATTTTTAGACCCCTGGGCTCCTTTCAGTTTGAATTAAATGTCAGTGGTAATTAGCTAAGAGAGAACGTCAGCTGTGGGCAGCACATGAGCAAACACACGTTGGATGATGAAAGAATGGAAAGATTTCTCCTTTTTCAGGAACTGTTTTCTTTAAGGTCATTTTTTTTCTGCTCCTGTATTGTAGCAGAGGAACTTTGCAACATAAATTAATTTTGTGATTTTTCTCCTCTGCTCTCATTCCACTCCCCGAAGGAAGAAATAGATGCAAAGTGGATGTAAAAACAATCACAATAATTCCACACCAAAACCCTTTTTTAAACCTCCAGTAAATGTTTTAAAAGCCCCAGAGCTGAACAGCTCCAAAATCCAATTTACAACTTCCCTTCCTCCCAGCCAAAGGAAGTGGGGAATTCTTTAAAAGCTCCATTTCACAGAATATTTGAGCTCATCCCAGGGCAAATGACAGGAGGTGATTCTGACTGGAAATTATCTCAGCCCTGTTTTATATTGCAGTGGCATGGAGAAGCGATTTGTAAAAGGTTAAAAACGGAGGAAGAGAATGTGAAAAATAGAAATATTCATTCCCTGGTTTGAGCACATCCTTCCCTAAGTCATTAATGCTCATAAACACATTGCTGGAAGCAATGCCAGGCAAGGAATTGCCTGAATATTGAAAATTAATCAATCAATTGTTGGCATTTTCTTTCTAACCCCTCAATAATCAATATTTCCAGGCTCTGGATAAAAACACACACTGGAAGCACTGAGGATCACAAAGGTATGACACGAATTAACTCAAAATAGAAATGTGAAAGGTTTTAAGGGTCCCAGAGCAGCCTGAGAGGGAAGGAGGATGCAGAACAGGTCAGACAGTCCCAGAGAGGATTTTGGACAGGCACTTTGGGCTCTGCAGTGCATTTATTGTTGAGAAATCCATTCACAGAATTCCACATTAATTTCATACACCGAATTACTCAGATCTTTTAGCAAGTACTTGTGAAAACATCCTGCACCTCAGTGAAAGACAGGCAAGGCTGCAGCAGACTGAAAATAGCCAGGAGAGGAGGGAACATCTCCCAGCCTTTGTCCCCACATCTCTGAGACCTCCTCTGCCCTCACCAAAGGAGGAGATGGAGGAGATGAAGGAGATGGAGGAGATGGAGGAGATGGAGGAGATGGAGGAGATGGAGGAGATGGAGGAGATGGAGGAGATGGAGGAGATGGAGGAGATGGAGGAGATGATGAAGGAGATGGAGGAGATGAAGGAGATGGAGGAGATGGAGGAGATGGAGGAGATGATGAAGGAGATGGAGGAGATGGAGGAGATGGAGGAGATGATGAAGGAGATGGAGGAGATGAAGGAGATGGAGGAGATGAAGGAGATGGAGGAGATGGAGGAGATGGAGGAGATGAAGGAGATGGAGGAGATGAAGGAGATGGAGGAGATGGAGGAGATGGAGGAGATGATGAAGGAGATGGAGGAGATGAAGGAGATGGAGGAGATGAAGGAGATGGAGGAGATGGAGGAGATGATGAAGGAGATGGAGGAGATGAAGGAGATGGAGGAGATGAAGGAGATGAAGGAGATGGAGGAGATGGAGGAGATGGAGGAGATGGAGGAGATGAAGGAGATGAAGGAGATGGAGGAGATGAAGGAGATGAAGGAGATGGAGGAGATGGAGGAGATGAAGGAGATGGAGGAGATGAAGGAGATGAAGGAAATGAAGGAGATGGAGGAGATGGAGGAGATGGAGGAAATGACAAAGGAGATGGAGGAGATGGAGGAGATGAAGGAGATGATGAAGGAGATGGAGGAGATGAAGGAGATGAAGGAGATGATGGAGGAGATGGAGGAGATGAAGGAGATGGAGGAGATGGAGGAGATGGAGGAGATGGAGGAGATGAAGGAGATGAAGGAGATGATGGAGGAGATGGAGGAGATGGAGGAGATGGAGGAGATGGAGGAGATGGAGGAGATGAAGGAGATGGAGGAGATGAAGGAGATGAAGGAGATGATGAAGGAGATGGAGGAAATGGAGGAGATGGAGGAGATGGAGGAGATGGAGGAGATGATGAAGGAGATGGAGGAGATGAAGGAGATGGAGGAAGTGATGAAGGAGATGGGGGAGATGAAGGAGATGAAGTTTTCCAGGCACACCAAGAAACGTTGGACACGTTTTCCTGTCCCTCTTTGGGATCTGTGAGAAAGCGCAGAGAGCAGAGCCCAGACTGGGCTCTCCACACTCAGCCTGGGCTGCCTGGAGCTCCTTTCATTGAAAATATTCAGCCAAAATTCTGGATCAGGGATGTTTCAGCCCTTTCTAAAGACTCAGAACTACCCTGGGGAAGGTTTATTCCCTGGTTTCAGCCTTTTCTAAAGAGTCAGAGCTGCCCTGGGGATGGTTTTATAAAAAATTCAGCCAAAATTCTGTATCAGGGATGTTTCAGCCCTTCTAAAGACTCAGAACCACCCTGGGGAAGGTTTATTCCCTGGTTTCAGCCTTTTCTAAAGAGTCAGAACTGCCCTGAGGATGGTTTATCCCTGGTTTCAGCCCTTCTAAAGAGTCAGAGCTGCCCTGGGGATGGTTTAATAAAATATTCAGCCAAAATTCTGGATCAGGGATGTTTCAACCCTTTCTAAATAGTCAGAGCTCCCCTGAGGATGGTTTACCCCTGGTCTCAGCCCTTCTAAGGAGTCAGAGCTGCCCTGGGGATGGTTCATCCCCTGGTTTCAGCCCTTTCTAAAGCAGTTTACCCCAGTTTTCAGCCCTTTATAGAGAGTCAGAGCTGCCCTGGGGATGGTACTGGTTCCTCTGTTCTCGTTCTCCAGGCTGTTTATTGCTTCTTATCCAGAACATTCTTTCTCTGACCCGCCAAGATCTGTTCAGCAGGTTGCGCTGAGGCACACTGACCACCTTGGGGTGGTGTTGGCTTTTTATACTAAAAACTACCTGTACTTTATTTACAATAATTCCCCAATACCTACCACCTATGGTAGGCAGTGAGCTTCTACCTTAAACCAATCCAAAAGTGCCAGCATCACCCAGAACACGGAGGCTAGGGAGAAGGAGAAGGAGGACAGGGCACGCCCAAATTCCTCCACCTTGGGACCTTGAGCCCCCATTCCAAAAACCCCAAAAATCTACTTTTCACCCCCTGACAAACTAACTATTATTCTACTTAAACTCTCTCTTGACTTGTAATTCTTCACACAAAGGTGGTAATTTGCTCCATGGGTCAAAATCAAGTCAGAGGGGTCTTGGACTCTGTGCCAAGGTCTCTGAGCCCCCTGGCAGGGGCTGGAGCCATTCAGAGCAGGCAGAGGGATGTCCTGGGTTCCCACAGGGGTGCTCAGCCTGGAGAAAAGGAGATTCAGGGGTGACCTTGTCATAAAAGGAGATTCAGGGGTGACCTTGTCATTCTCCACAGCTCCCTAGGGTGTGCTCAGCTGGGTTTGGCTTCTTTCTCCGGGCAGCGCTGACAGAACCAGAGCACACAGCCTCGAGCTGCACCAAGGGAAATTCAGGTTGGATATTCGGGAAAAGATTTTATGGAAAGAGTGATAAAGTTCTGGAATGTTCTGCCCTTGGAGGCGGTGGAGTCACCACCCCTGGGTGTGTTTAACAAGGCCTGGATGTGGCACTGGGTGCCAGGGTTGAGTTGAGGTGCTGGGGCTGGGTTGGACTCGATGGGCTTGAAGGTCTCTTCCAACCTGGGGATTCTGTGATTCTGTGAATTCTGTGAATTCTGTGATTCTGTAAATTCTGTGAATTCTGTGATTCTGTGAATTCTGTGATTCTGTGATTCTGTGAATTCTGTGAATCTGTGAATTCTGTGACTCTGTGATTCTGTAAATTCTGTGAATTCTGTGAATTCTGTGAATTCTGTGATTCTGTGAATTCTGTGAATCTGTGAATTCTGTGATTCTGTGAATTCTGTGACTCTGTGATTCTGTAAATTCTGTGAATTCTGTGATTCTGTGATTCTGTGATTCTGTGAATTCTGTGAATCTGTGAATTCTGTGACTCTGTGATTCTGTGACTCTGTGACTCTGTGATTCTGTGACTGTGATTCTGTGATTCTGTGACTGTGGTTCTGGGATTCTGTGATTCTGTGACTCTGTGACTGTGATTCTGTAAATTCTGTGAATTATGTGATTCTGTGACTCTGTGACTCTGTGATTCTGTAAATTCTGTAAATTCTGTGATTCTGTGATTCTGTGACTCTGTGATTCTGTGAATTCTGTGAATCTGTGAATTCTGTGACTCTGTGACTCTGTGAATTCTGTGACTCTGTGACTCTGTGATTCTGTGACTCTGTGATTCTGTGACACTGTGATTCTGTGACTCTGTGATTCTGTGATTCTGTGAATTCTGTGACTCTGTGACTCTGTGACTCTGTGACTCTGTGATTCTGTGAATTCTGTGAATTCTGTGACTCTGTGACTCTGTGACTCTGTGAATCTGTGATTCCCTGGATGCCAGAGCACCAGGAATTGGGTTGGTTCCGGTGCAGAACCCGAGGGGAGAGGACGGGTCTGGCCCTGCCTCACAGACAGAGCCCCTTTAAAGCAGAGCCAGGTTTCAGCTTTTCTCTCCCCCCCAGGGATCAGAAATAATCTCATCCTTTGGATCCTGAGACCTTTTGAAAGAGCCCCGGTGAAACCAATTCCTTCCCAGGGATTCCGGCCTTCCGGGCCTGGGGGCCTTTGAAGGAGAGTCTGGTTTCAGAGCTGGAGCTGGGTTGAATTCCCTCGTGGGGCCACACCTGGTGACACCTTCCTTTGAACCCCTGCACTCTGCACGAGGGGGATTAGCACTTCCCCATGGAATCTCCTGGGCCCAGCTGCTGGGCTTTGCTTTAAAAATTTTTTTTTAATTTATATTTTATTTTATTTATATTTTTATCTTTTATTTTTTATCTTTTATTTTTTGTTTTTATTTTGTATTTTTCCTTAATTTTTTTGTTTTTTTAATATTTTATTTTCATTTTTATTTTTTATTTTTTATTTTTTATCTTTAATTTTCTTTTAATTTTACATTTTTTCTTTTTTAATTTTCATGTTTTCTTTTTTAATTTTTAATTTTTAATTTTTAATTTTTATCTTTTATGTTTTATTTTCTATTTTTTATTTTTTATCTTTAATTTTTATTTTTAATTTTTATTTTCTATTTATATTTCTTATTTTAATTTAAAATGTTTTTATTTTTTATCCTTAATTTTAATTTTATATTTCTCTTTTTAATTTTTATGTTTAATTTTTTAGTTATGTTTTAATTTTTTTTATTTTCTATTTTTTATTTTTGTTGAGGTAGGGAATGAAGTTCTTGAGATAGGATTTTGTGTTTAGGTTTAAATGTTTATTTTTTTAAAATTTATGTTCAAATCTCACAGCAGTGAGTTTTTTAGTATTTACTACCAAGGTTTAAAATAGTTAACTATTTTTATAGTTAGTTGTTTATGTTTTTAAAATTTATGTTATAGTCTCACAGTAGTGAGTTTTCTAGTATTTTATTAACAAGGTTTAAAATGTTGAACTATTTTTATAGTTAGATTTTTTTGGCTGTTTATTTTTTAGATATTTATTTTTTAAATTCATGTTAAAGAGTCACAGTAGTGAGTTTTTTAGTATTTTGTTAACAAGGTATAAAATGGTTAACTATTTTTATAGTTAACCATATATATGTCAATAGTATATATAGTATTTGGTAATAGCATATATAAATATTTTTATTTTTATTAGGTTTTTAAAGGTTAAACTATTTAATTAAGAAATGACACTTCAAGTATTTTCACTTTTAACTCAATAACTAATTACTTGAAGTCTGCAATGCAGAATTTTTATTTAATTATAAAATACCTTCCAAACGCAAGGAGAAGAAGGAAGAAGGTTAGGAAGAAAGACTAATTTTTCCTCTAAAATTTTTATGTTGCTTTGTATATATTACTATATTCTAAAACTTTAAACTCTAAGTTTTTTACTCTGTGATATTACATATTTTTAATTAGCTATACACTTGTAACCTTAGTGTTACTAATTAATTTTGGAAGCTTTCTCTACAGTTTTAGGTCAAATGTGGTGTTCTCTTGGGAGTCAGAGTTTGTTAGTAGAGAAAATTTAAAATGGAACATCCAGCCCTGCAGGCTGAGCTTCCAAAGCACCAAATCTGGGCTTGCACTGGGAAAAAGCAAAGGAATGTTCATGAACCCGCAGGAGGTGACTCGGATTCACAAGCACAGAGATTCCAACCTTGGGGACACAAAGGTGATAAACAGAATCAGAGATTTGGAGAATCCCAGAATCCCAGAATCAGAGAATCAGAGAAACCCAGACTAAGAAAATATCAGAATCCCAGAATCAGGAAATCCCAGAATCAGGGAATCAGAGAATCCCAGAATCAGAGAATCGGAGAAACCCAGAATAAGAAAATCCCAGAATCAGGGAATCAGAGAATCCCAGAATCAGAGATTTAGATCATCAGAGAATCAGAGAATCCCAGAATCAGAGAATCTCAGACTCAGAGAATCATAAAATCCCAGAATCAGAGAATCATAAAATCCCAGAATCAGAGATTTAGATATCAGAGAATCAGAGATTTAGGTAATCAGAGAATCCCAGAATCAGAAAATCCCAGAATCCCAGAATCAGGGAATCAGAGAATCCCAGAATCCAAGAGTCAAGTAATCAGAAAATCCCAGAATCAGAGATTTAGATAATCAGAGAACCAGAGTTTTAGGTAATCAGAGACTCAGAGATTTAGGTAATCAGAGAATCCCAGAATCAGAAAATCCCAGAATCCCAGAATCAGAGAATCCCAGAATCAGAGATTTAGATAATCAGAGAATCCCAGAATCAGAAAATTCCAGAATCAGAAAATTCCAGAATCAGAAAATCCCAGAATCCCAGAATCAGGGAATCAGAGAATTCCAGAATCCAAGAGTCAGATAATCAGAAAATCCAGAACCAGAGATTTAGATAATCAGAGAACCAGAGATTTAGGTAATCAGCGAATCCCAGGATCAGAAAATCCCGAAATTAGAGAATCCCAGAATCCCAGAAAGGTTTGGGCTGGAAGGGACCTTAAGGACCATCCCACCCCTCCCCTGCCATGGTCAGGGACATTTTCCAGCGTCCCAGCTTGCTCCAAGCCCTGCCCAAGCTGCCCTTGGACACTCCCAGCATTATCACAAGCATTATCCCACTGTTTTCAAAGGAACTGGGATTTGAGGATGTGCTGAGAACGGCACAAGTTTCAAACCCTCCTCAGCTTCAGGAGAGGAAACCATTCCCAAACACCCTCATTTTTCCTGATAGGAGGTGGATTCATGCAGTGATTAATAACAGTCACTTGGCAATCAGAAATGCCTTCAGATGCTGCTAAAAAGCTCATTAATGTCATTGCTGAAACTGGAGCAGTTCCTGGCAGAGCAGAGCAACCCTGACCCCCACGTTTACTGTAAAGCTGGGCCTGCCCTAGGCCTAATCTAAAACTGATGGGCAGGATTATTTTTAGTTTAACCTTGGTATTTGGCTAAAAGGAATGCAAATGCCATTGCTGAAGGAGAAAGGGGAAATAAAAGAGGCAGAAATAACAGCTGGGTGGAAAATGAAAGCCCAGCCCTGAGCGTGACCCCTGCAATTAGGCACACTCAGGTAATTGATCTTTAGTTGCTGATGTCACAAAAGGGACATTTGTGAAAGTGAAACTTGAACTCAGGTAATGCTCCAGCAGCCCAGATGGGAATCACCAGGTTTGAACCAAAATCCATTTTCTCTGTTTGGATTTGAAATCTCCTCCTGCAGTGCTTTATTTTCTTTATTTCCTCCCTCCCTCCCTCCCACCCAGCACCACTCTGCCCCAGCTCATTTCACTTCCACAAGGGAAGGTGGAAACAGCAAATCCATGCCCTGGAATGGTGTGGCTGATCCCAGGGTCACCCTGGGTGTTTGGGAATGATAATTCCATTTTGATTTGGGTGTTTTTTTCCCTTTCTTGCTTCCTATGGGTTAATGGAAGAGGTGCCCCATCCCTGGCAGTGCCCAAGGCCAGGCTGGACAGGGCTTGGAGCACCTGGGACAGTGGGAGGTGTCCCTGCCATGGCAGGGGTGGAATGGGATCATCTTTAATCCCATAATGATCTCCCTCATTGATTTCTGCCATCTGTGCTCATTTACCCAGTGTAACAGGATTTAAATTCCTGGTTTATGCAGCCAGGCAGATCCTTGTGAGTTCTCCTCTGTCCTTCCTTTTTACCCATCTGGAAGGCGCCAGGGATTTAAATTCCTGGTTTATGCAGCCAGGCAGATCCTTGGGAATTCTCCTCTGTCCTCCCTTTTTACCCATCTGGAAGGCGCCAGGGATTTAAATTCCTGGTTTATGCAGCCAGGTAGATCCTTGGGAATTCTCCTCTGTCCTTCCTTTTTATCCATCTGGAAGGAGCCCCATGAAAACCCCACTGTTTCATGGGGATTGAGGCAGATAAATCCCGTTAATGGGAATGTATTGACTCCATAAGTTAAAGCTAGAGCAAAAGGCACCTGGTAACAGAAAACAAGGAAAAATCAAATTTGAGCTTGAACTTGGAATTCCACCCGAGCAACTCGTTATTTATCCTTTTATGTGAGATTAGAACCCTGCACATGTCCCGTCCCACCTGGAATCCTCTGGTACTCTCAGCCTAGAAAACTCTGTGGAATTTGATAACCTTTAATTTATTAAAAATAAAAGCTTTGATCTCTCATTAACATTCTGAGCTCACCAACATCCCACCCCCAGATTTCACCCAAACACTCAAACCAAACATTTTTTCCTTTAATTTTAAATGTCTCTCTCTTTTTTCTTTTTAATTTTTCCAGGGTAACTTAATAAAAACCAGGTTTTGTTGACTGAACAGAGAAGCCGGGTGTGTAAACAAAGGAGATTCTTGTGTGAAAGTCAATTCTCTCTGGCTTCTAGGAATTCCACTGGGCTAAAATTAGAAAGACCTGGATCCAACCTTGGACTTGGGCTCGGGGGAAAATCCTGAAGGCAGTGCTGGGAACAGCCAGTGGGGAATGGGAATCACAGCAAATTCCTGGATTCCTCGAGGATTCCAAGGTCCCCCAAGGTAGATTTGCTCCCAGGGATAAAGTGGAAGAATTTAAATGATTTTATAGCAAAACCTGAGCTGCCAGCCAGGATGCTGCAGAGTCTGTGACCATAATTCACCCTAAGAACTTTGAACATTCCAATTAAATGAACTCCCTCCTCATTAATTGCTCTAATTTTGATTCCTAATTTAAAAGTATTTTACTTTTTCATGGCATCAGCTCCACTGAACATGTGGCAAAACTCTTCTCCTGCTGTTGTACTTGAATTCTGAGCATCTCTCACTTTTTCCATCCTTTTCCTTTGGTCTCTGCCTCTTCTCTTGGTTCTTTCCCCCCTTTCCCACTGCCTGTCCAGGGTTGGATTTCCCTCCCCATTTCCCTCTCTGTCACTTCCCCCCAAAAACCTCCAAATGCTGGAACCCAGGGCACAGGGGAGATTTTTCTGCCTGTCCTGAGGTGTCCTGACCTCCAGGAGAAAACTGCTTTTAACCTTCATCCATGGAGAAAGCCTCCAAAACTTTGGGATGAATGGGAATCTGCGAGTGTGTGAAATGGGTTGTGGTGGAGTTTAGAACAGGGTGAAAAACTTCAGGTTTTTAGTATGGAAAAAGCTTTGTATGGAAGAAAAAGTTTAGGATGGAAGAAAAAGTTTAGTATGGAGGGAAAATTTTTGGGTTTTTAGTTTGGGGGTGGGCAGGAGCCAAGCTGGAGGATTTTGGGCACTGTCTGATCCCCTTCTTGTTCTTCACCTGCTCCATTTCCTGCAGTGCTGGGGGCACAGGGGATGCATTAGAAAGAACCTCAGTGCAGATGTTGGACAGACAAATAATGAGTTATTGGTAGGGAGGTGGAAATAAAATACATCCAGGAGTTAATTGGACAAAACAGCTTTAAAAGAGCTCAAATCTGGGTCTGGTGACTTCTGGTGCCTTCTCTGTACCCTGAGGTGCAGACAGAGTGCTGAGATTTTAATAAGGGAAGAATAAACAACAACCTGAAGACCAAAAAATGCAAGAATCCATCTCTCATTGCTGGCACAGAACTTTTTAGGGGTCTCCCCATCAGGGGGACCCACAAAGGAGGTTTCAGCGGATTGGGCGCCCTGTGTGAGGATCAAACTCACCATCTTCAGATTAGGAGACAGCTCCATTTTTAAGGCTTTTGACTTGGAAACATGGCCTGGGATTGAGCTGAGGTCTCTGGGTTTGTTGATTCCACCGGAGAAATGCTGATGTACATGAGCTGATGATGAGATATTGGGAAGGAATTCCTCCCTGTGAGGGTGGGGAGGGGCTGGGATGGAATTCCCAGGGAGCTGTGGCTGCCCCTGGATCCCTGGCAGTGCCCAAGGCCAGGCTGGAGCAGTCTGGGACAGGGGGAGGTGTCCCTGCCATGGCAGGGGTGAATGGGATGAGTTTTAAGGTCCTTTCCAACCCCAACCATTCCAGGATTCCCTGCCCAAGGCCAGGCTGGACACGGTTTGGAGCAGCCTGGGACAGAGGAAGGTGTCCCTGGTTGGAACTGGGTGAATTTGAGGTCCCTTCCTACCCAAACCTGGGGTTCCACAAGCTCCCTATACATCCTGAAATGTGTATTTCTCCAGGAAATATCTCCATTTTGCTTTCCACTTTCCATTCCTTATTCCTCCCAAGTCAGCTGCCTCTTCCAGGTTGGGAATAGCATGGACACAGATTTCTGTGGTGTTTTTAAACACCAAAAATGACCTGGGAATCCTGGCTGCCAAAGCACAGCAGGAATATCTGTGCTGGAGGGAAGTGCTGGACAGAGACACGGACAGGAGCTCCTGCTCCAGCTCTGCTCATGGGGAAGGGATGGGAGAGCCCCTTCCAGATGTTCCCAATTCTTGGTTTCAATCTCCAGATCCAGCTCTGGATTCTTTCCTCCTTCCCCAATCCTCCTGCTCAGAACTTGCTACAGGTGGCTCCGAATTTTAGCCCAGGGTATGTTCTGGAGCTGGAGATGCTGAGTTTGGTCATTTCTTTGACAGGAAGGAGGGCAGGGCCCTTCCCAGCCATGGATTTCTGCATCCCCAAGGCCCCAGCTCCCTCTCTTCTCACTGATACATCCCCCGAGCATGGCACACAGGGAACCAAAGGAATAACCACAATCATTCCAACCTCACTTGTGTGGGAGCCACTCTCAGCCTCAGCAGGGACTCAAACAGACACTGGGGATGTCTCTGAACTCTGAATTGGACCAGGAATTGCCCCCTTGAGCCCTGAACCTGAGTCCTTCTCCATCCCAGCTCTCTCCTATTCCATGGAAGTGATGCCTCCTCCCCACTGGAGCCGCCCAGGTTACCTCTGTGCTGGACCATCCCCTCCTTGGTCTCCATCCACACTTTGCTCTCCTGTGCACAGGGCCAGAGCTGTGCCCCAGATAATTTCATAATTCTGAATCCCAATTCCTCCCTTTCCTCTGGGAAAAATGCATTTTTTGCAATACCTATGTTGTAACTTTCTAGAGCACATGCTTCCAATTTGAGCGTGATTTTCCAAAGCTCCTAGCACGCAACCACACAAGTTCTTCATTTCTTTCCCTTTTTATTCTCCATTTAATCCATCCTCTCTTTTGATGCTTTGGATCATCTTTCTATCTCACATCTTGGCCTCCAGTAGAAAAGCTTTGAGTTGTAACCACGGACTTAAACCCCACAGAGAAGCCCAACAATTAATCTGGGGGATTTAGGCAGAACTCTTTCCTCTCCTTGCTGACTTCCCATTTTCCACCTCCTCCCAACCCCAAATTCTAAAGCAGAGGAGAAACTTCTGAAGAGCTTCACCAGTTTTAAACCAAAAAGGGAGAAAATGAACCCAAATTTAGTTGCTGTCACCAGTTTTCTGAGTGACTTTGGCTGTGTTTTATTCCCAGTCTCCCAACAGATGATGGGGGGGACCAGAAGCTTCCCTGCCTCCCCCTCATCCCTGAAATATCTGAGATTCCCAGGAGCAAAGAGCCTTTCAGCACATGGATGGACCCCCCACTCTGGAAGCACAAACCCCATTTCCAGCCAATTCCCTTCCCTCTGTAGCTCCAACTCAGATCTCTTCTTCAGCTGTGACCAATTTAGGGCCAATTCTTGAGCTCTTGGGGCATTTTGCCATCAACCAAAAGTTGTCTTTAATGTCCTTTATCATCCCCAGTTTTTCCAAGGGGATATTCCATAAAAATTGGACACTGCACTGTCCAATATCCAAAGCTGGGCCAGCCATGGTTTCGCTGGGAGAGCCTCAGAACCAAAGCAAGAAAGGGTTGAGCCTGGTTTTGTGCTCTAGAACTGCAATAAAAGAGTTATTTTAGGCCTGGACACACCTTGTTATTCCTTAAACTGGGAAAAAAGCCCAGTGTGGCTCTCCAGCTGATGCCTTTTGGGATTCTGGCTCTGTAGAGTCAGGATAAAAATTAATCTTGGTCTTATTGGTGCCTCGAGGGGACAGGACGTTCCCAGTGCCTCACACAGCAGTGCAAGTGTTTGCTTTTGCTTTGGGGGGAGAGAATAAAATGAAAAAAAGAGGGCAAACAAAGCCCAGAACAATGAAGCAAATGAATTACAGCACATTCTAGCTGGCTTCAAACAACAAACATGACCCTGCTCACAGGAACACGAGTCCCTCTGATTTGTGTCTCCTTGGAAATGACAAGTTGGAGACTCCTGGACCTGGGATTTACTATCAAACCTGACCTCAGCCATCCCAGAGCTTGGGATGGGATTTGAGCTTTTTTGGGCCAGAAGGTGCCATTTCCCTGAAACCTTCTGGTCCAAAGCGTTTTTTGGACAAATCAACTCGGCCAAAAGGTTCCCAAATCCCTCCTCCTCTTACACAAGCTCCTTCTTGTAAGGCTCTCACTCTATCTGCTGTCAGAGCAGAGGCTCAGGGTTGCACTTCTGACGCAGGCAGATGATTAATAACAAGTGAGGGGCAGCACAGCACAGTTTTCTCTCCAGAGGGGATTTTAGCCCAGGGGTGCAGCCAGACCTGGCTGGAAAATGTGGATTTCCCCCTCCAGAATCCCCACCACCACAGAGCAAACTGCAGGGGCACAGGGATGGATCTTGCACTGCTGGGGATGGCTGGAAGTACCTGCAGATCAACCCCACCTGTGCCACCCTCAGCACAGAACGGCTTCCAGCAGGGACCTGAAAGCAAAATCATTGAGATTTAGGAAAAAAGTACAACCAAACCCATGCAAGGGGCTTAAAACCCCTTTTCCTCCCTCCCAGTTCGAGGGGAGGACTTTGGGGCTCACAAAATGTTTGTAAAGAGGGTTTACTCCAGGATAAAGCTGCAAACAGGAGCAGCACAGGGGACCTGGGCAAGCTGGGCGGTCTGGCCTTTGTGGAGATGCCCAGAGCACCCACACTTTCCTAAAAATTGTCCATTGATGTCCATTAATTGTCCATTAATGCCCATTGATGTCCATTAATTGTCTTTAATGTCCATTAGGAATGTTTAAAAAAATAAATCAGTGGCCAAGTGCTGGTGTCAGAGTGGGATATAAAGAGTGGAGATGGAGCTCCAAGGCAAAGCCACCACCTGTGTGGCCTCCCCTGGCTGGATCTGAAGATTGAGGCTCTTGGGGGAGGATGGGGCAGCCTGGAACCTCTTTCAGTCTCAGCAAAGGAACATCATCTACAGCAAATCACCCTTGGGCAGCACTGAATTGGTAAAATCTGGTGAATCCAGGGCTTTTCCTGGGGCAGCAGCAAGGCCTGGATTTACACAGCTCCATTTTCACCTGGGATGGATCCTGGGGCAGCTGGGGGAGCCCCGTGCACATCTCAGCCAGGGCACAGTCGTGTTCCAACACCCAGCCTGAATTCTGGAACTGAGGGAGCAAACGCCACACTCAGCACCCAGCTCCTCCACACTGCCCAAACCACCCAGCTGAGGGCTGGAACAGGCAGGAAAACCTCACTGCACAGGGGTGGGGGCAACAGCCTGGTCAGAGAGTGAGCAAACGGCTTTGTGTGCTCACAGAGGCCTTGGGAGACTTTTTAGGGAGTTGTAGAAGAACAATGATAACTTGTTAGTATAAACAACCTGTGTTTTCCTACTCTTTCTGTTCTTCTCCAGGACTGTTTGTGAGAGAGTTTTTGTTAATTAGCCAATCAAGTAGAAATCTAGTCAAATCTATCTATAAAAGAAGAGAAATTTTCATATTAAAGCTGCTCTTTTGCAAACCAGCCTTGCAGTGAATCTGTGTCATTTCTTGCTCAATGGTGACACACAGGCTGTGTGAGGAGCAGGATCTATACAGATCCTCCTTTTGTGTTGGATCTGTCAGTTCATTCTCCAGCATGCTGGGAGACTGAGGGAGTTGATGGTGGGGCTTTGGGGTGGGCTGGTGGGCAGTGACAGCCCCTGAGGGAATAGCTAAGGATCAGGGAAAAGCTGGATTTTGGGAAAGGCTCTTCCCCCAGAGGGAGAAAATGCCACACTCAGCACCCAGCTCCTCCACACTGCTCAAAAACTCCCATCTGAGGGCTGAAAACAGGCAGGAAAATCTCCTCACTGCACTGCACAGGCTGTGTGAGGAGCAGGATCCATATCTCCCTTCGTGTTGGATGTCTCAGTTCTCAGGGTTTGCCTCTTGTGCCACAGCTTTTATTGCCAGGAGAAAATGGCCAACCAAAGGGCTCATTTCTGCTGGGTGGTGGGAGATTGAGGGAGTTGATGGTTTGGGGTGGGCTGGTGGGCAGTGACAGCACCTGAGGGAATGGATGGAGCTGTGCCAGGGGGTTTTAGGTTGGATTTTGGGAAAGGCTCTTCCCCCAGAGGAGCCTGGTGAAATTTCCAATAGGAAAACTTGCTCTGGGTGCACTGGGTGATTAGAGCTCATTTCAACTCACTCCCTCTTCTTAATTAAAGTATTGGAGCACATTTTGTACAGGCTGAACTCGTTGCTGCTCAAAGAAAAATCTAATTTGGCTCTTTAATGTGTCTTTAAAATAAAGCAACTCCCTGTGGACTCATTTCTTTGAGCAAGAAGCACCTGCTGCAGGACAGTCCTCAGATCCCTGCAGTGGCAGCTTGTGACACTGCTGAGGGGACTCTGTGCTCAGGGATTTGGGACATGAGAGCTCCTTCCCCACCCTGCTGAGAGCCCCAGACAGGGGAGACCTTGGAGCAGCCAAGGAATTCCTTCTGTGGGGCAGGGACAGGACCAGGGATGGCTGGGAATGTGCCAGGGAGGGTCAGGCTGGATTTTGGGAAAGGCTCTTCCCCCAGAGGTGCTGGCACTGCCCAGGCTCCCCAGGGAATGGGCACGGCCCCGAGGCTGCCACAGCTCCAGGAGGGTTTGGACAGCGCTGCCAGGGATGCCCAGGGTGGGATTTTGGGGTGTCTGTGCAGGATCAATGAGCCCAGGGGTCCCTTCCAGCTCAGGATATCCCACGATTCTGCCATGAATGATGCCATGTGTTCCATGGAATCCCAGCCCTGCTGTTCCCAGAATCCATCCTGCCACTCATCCAGAACCTGAGGGTAGAGCAGAAGGATCCATCAGTCTTGTTCAGGGGATTGAATCCTCACCCTAGAATGAGAGGGCACAGCAGGAGGATCCACCTGGTCCTGTTGAGGATTAAATCCTCACCCCACAATGTGAGGGCAGAGCAGGAGGATCCATCAGGTCCTTTTCAGAGCGTGCAATCCTCACTCCAGAACCTGAGGGCAGAGCTGGAGGATCCATCTTGGCCCGTTCAGGGGGATGGAATCCTCACTCAGATCCTGAGGGCACAGCAGGAGGATCCATCTTTTCCCATTCAGGGGATTGAATCCTCACCCCAGAATGTGACGGCACAGCAGGAGGATCCATCTTGGCCTGTTCTGGATTGAATCCTCACTCAGATCCTGAGGGCACAGCAGGAGGATCCATCTTGGCCTGTTCTGGATTGAATCCTCACTCTAGAAACTGAGGCAGAGCAGGAGGATCCATGAGGTCCTGTTCAGGGGATTGAATCCTCACCCCACAAGCTGAGGAGGGGGCAGAGGAGGAGGATCCATCTTGTCCTGTTTAGGGTTGAATCCTCACCCCAGAACCTGAGGGCACAGCAGGAGGATCTCCCTGGTCCCTTTCAGGGGTTTGAATCCTCACCCCACAAACTGAGGGCAGGGCTGGAAGATCCATCAGGTCCTGTTCAGGTGGTTAAAGCCTCATCCCAGAACCTGAGGACACAGCAGGGGGATCCCTCTGGCCCCTTTTAGGAGATTGAATCCTCACCCCAGAACCTGAGGGGAGGGCACAGCAGGAGGATCCTCCTGGTCAATTTTAGGGGATTGAATCCTCACCCCACATCCTGTGGGCGCAGCAGGGGGATCCATCTTGGCCTGTTCAGGATTGAATCCTCACCCCAGAACCTGAGGGGAGGGCACAGCAGGAGGATCCTCCTGGTCACTTTTAGGGGATTGAATCCTCACCCCACATCCTGTGGGCGCAGCAGGGGGATCCATCTTGGCCTGTTCAGGATTGAATCCCCACCCCAGAACCTGAGGGTACAGCAGGGGGATCCCCCTGGTCCCTTTCAGGGGATTGAATCCTCACCCCAGAAGTTGAGGCATAGCAGGGGGATCCATCTTGGCCTGTTCAGGGTTGAATCCCCACCCCAGAAGCTGAGGGCACAGCAGGGGGATCCCCCTGGTCCCATTCAGGGGTTGAGTCCTTGGCCCTGTGGGGTTTGCTGGATCAGAGCACAGGCACAGCCAGGCTGGGCTTTTAGAGCCTGATGACCTTTAAGGATGAGAAATAATAAAAGGAAAAACGTGAACCCTGACAAATTCATAACTCCAGCACAGGGGAAAGGAATGTATTCCTTGTACATATGAAAAAACATTGCCTAGGACATGTCTATTTTCTTTTCCATCCCGTGGCTGTTCTGAATTATGTACAGAATATTCCCTGGTTGTTTGTTCTGGTGCATTTTTGTGTGGGGGTACTTTGGCTGTCCCAAATGAGTTCATTACCACTGCTCAAATGGA
This sequence comes from Melospiza melodia melodia, assembly GCF_035770615.1. Classification (NCBI taxonomy): domain Eukaryota; kingdom Metazoa; phylum Chordata; class Aves; order Passeriformes; family Passerellidae; genus Melospiza; species Melospiza melodia. Next base: position 8,607,714 of record NC_086216.1, on the reverse strand, counting down.
TGAAACACCCTTTGTTTTGTCTCCCCAGCATCCCGTAGATGTTCCTGGAGGAGCTGGGATGCTTTTGCTGCTCTCCAGTGAGAGGCACAATCCCATTTTCCATCCACTTCAGGAAATATGGATTTGGAATTCAATCCCTCTGGCATTACTCAGGGAGATGGGAGGGAAGGGGGAGATTTGCCAACTTCCAGCTCCAACCACCTCTTTAATGGTGACAGCAAACAAGAACAGGTCATTCCTTGTGGTTATCCCAGCTGGGGCTGAGGGATGGATGGATGGATTGTCCCTTGGTGTTATCACTTTGGGATGCAGATAACAGGGATCAGTTTTTGAGCTGGGAAGGTCCCTCCAGCCCAAAGCAAAAGCAAATGTGTGCCCAAGCTCTTGTTGAAGATCCCAAGGCAATGTCACATATCAGCAAACAGCTGAAAAACTAATGGTGTTCAGCAAATAAAAAAATAAAAACAAATAAAAAATTGTGGATTTCTTTTAATATGGAAAAGTTGTGCCAGTGTTTCCAGTGAAGCTGAAAAAATCCCATCCTTCTGTGAAATATTCATTAAAAATGACAATAACAGAGTTTATTTTTAGTCTGTTGAAAGCTTTCCTTGCTTTGTACTTTCCTCATCCAGCAACAGCCACAAACCAAACTGGAGCTTTGTTTAGAGGGAAAAAATCCACACAAGGCCCAGGAGGAGGTTCCCAGATCCCAGGCTGCTTTCCCGGCCTCTGGCACAGGGGAGATGTTCCTGCCCATGGCAGGGGTGGCACTCAGCAGGTTTAAGGTCCCTTCCCACCCAAACCATCCTGGGATTCCATGGTTCCATGATGTGATTGTATAAAATATCTCAGGATGATCTTTTGCCCCTGAATTCTTTCAGGTTAATCTCCAGGAGAAATGTGAATTCCCTCCACCTGAAGCTCCACGGATGTTTTTAAAAGTTGCCATCATTTTCCCCTTCTTTTCACCTCTCAACACTCGATGAAGGCACCGAACACAAAGGTGATTTTCTTCTTCCTTAAGAACAAAGTATTTGGCTCCCTCCTGTGGCTCTGGCGTTGTGAATTCCCCCACACTGATTAGACACGGCAGGAGGAGTAATTACTGCTGGATCCCCCCTCCCTGGCAGAGCCGGGGCTCGCTGGGTCCACAGGGATTTCCTGAGCTCCAGGATTGCCAGGAACGCCACAGGAACGTGCACAAGGCACCGTGAGGACAGGGGCACATGCAGGGATGGAGCAAAGCACACAAGTGTCATGGAATGACACCAACAGTAACTCTGGGCTTCCCTTCCCTTCCCTTCCCTTCCCTTCCCTTCCCTTCCCTTCCCTTCCCTTCCCTTCCCTTCCCTTCCCTTCCCTTCCCTTCCCTTCCCTTCCCTTCCCTTCCCTTCCCTTCCCTTCCCTTCCCTTCCCTTCCCAGCAGCCACAATTAATCCTGCTTTTCATACATTTCATAAGAAGAGACATTTAATTTACATTTAATAATAGGTTTTACAATAACGAGACATTTAATAATAAGGTGATAAAAATGCAAGTCTGTGAGCAGGGATCTCCTGCAGCTCTTTGATGAGATCATGTTGCCCTCATTGAAGCCAGGCTGGGGGAGGACAGAAAATACAAAATGAAACCATTCCTGCTCCAGCTGTGGCTGGGAACTGGAGCTCTTTGGAACCTCATTTATGGCACCTCTCATTCCCTGCCTTACCTGGAGGAGCAGCAGCAGCAGAGCCCGAGTGCAGCTGAGCTGAGCAGGCTCTGGATGGCAGCAGCGCCCAGCGCACAGCTCGGGGGGATGCCATCCCTCCTTCCCTGCCGATGGGACAGGGACAGCGACAGGGACCAGGGACCAGGGACCAGGGACAGGCACCCGGCACGGGGACAGCCTGGGGACAAGGCTGGGACAGGGACCTGGCATGAGGACAATGGGGGGACAACAACAGGACAGATACCTGGCATGGGGACAATGAAGGGACAGTGCTGGGACCTGACTTGGGGACAACAAGGGGACAAGGCTGGGACAGGTACCTGGCATGGGGACAATGATGGGGAAATGGCAGGACAGGTCCCCAGCACAGGGACAGCCCGGGGACAAGGCTGGAACAGGGACCTGGCATGGGGACAGCCCGGGGACAAGGCTGGGACAGGGACCTGGCATGGGGACAGCCTGGGGACAATGCTGGGGCAGGTACCTGGCATGAGGACAATGGGGAGACAACAATGAGACAGGTACATGGCATTGGGACAATGATGGGGACAGTGCTGGGACAGGCACCCAGCATGGGGATAACCTGGGGACAGCAGCAGGACAGGTACCCAGCACAGGGACACTGAGGGGACAATGCTGGGACAGGTTCCTGGCATGGGGACAATGACTGGGACAAGGCTGGAACAGATACTTGACATGGGGACAGTGCAGGGACAATGGTGGGACAGATACCTGGCACGGGGACAACATGGGAACAAGGCTGGGGCAGGAACCCAGCACGAGGACAACGGAGGGACAACAACAGGACGGGTACCTGGCATGGGGACAATGATGAGGACAATGGCAGGACAGGTCCCCAGCACAGGGACACCGAGGGGACAATGGCAGCACAGGTCCCCAGCACAGGGACACCGAGGGGACAATGGCAGGACAGGTCCCCAGCACAAGGACGCAGAGGGGACAATGGCAGGACAGGTCCCAGCACAGGGACACCAAGGGGACAAGGGCAGGACAGGTCCCCAGCACAGGGACACCGAGGGGACAATGGCAGGACAAGGAGCTGGCACGGGGACGCAGAGGGGACAATGGCAGGAAAGGTCCCCAGCACAGAGACACCGAGGGGACAATGGCAGGACAGGTCCCCAGCACAGGGATGCAGAGGGGACAATGGCAGGACAGGTCCCCAGCACAGGGACACCGAGGGGACAATGGCAGGACAAGGAGCTGGCACAGGGACACCGAGGGGACAATGGCAGCACAGGTCCCCAGCACAGGGACACCAAGGGGACAATGGCAGGACAAGGAGCTGGCACAGGGATGCAGAGGGGACAAGGGCAGGACAAGGAGCTGGCACAGGGACACCAAGGGGACAATGGCAGCACAGGTCCCCAGCACAGGGACACTGAGGGGACAAGGGCAGGACAGGTCCCCAGCACAGGGACACCGAGGGGACCCAGCTGCGCCCTGCCCTGCCCTGCCCACACCCTGGGCCACCTTTCTGACACTGAAGGGCCAATGGACAGAGGAGGTTTCACTTTGTTATTTGTCCTGTTCTTCCAGACCTGCTGGAAGACACCAGCAGCAGGTGGATTAATTAATCCATACCCTCAATAATTAATCCATACCCTCAATAATTAATCCATACCCTCAATAATTAATCCATACTCGCATTAATTGATCCATCCCCTCATTAATTGATCCATCAAAACCAGACCTTACAGTGAGGGCAGCCTGCACCCCTTCAATTCCCTTCCACAGGCATGGACAGACAGAAAAATGCATTTTCAAGGCATGTCTGAAAGCAGGAGCTCCAGTGCTCCCCTCCCAAGCGCCTCACCTGTCCCAATCTACCTAAACTAACACAGAAAAATGGAATTATTGAGGTTGAAAAAGACCTTGAAGGGGTTTGTACAGTAATTACACACTAATTGCTCAAAGGGGGTTTTCTCTGCTCCAGCATCCCCTGTTCCTCGAGGCAGCTGAACCAAACACAAAAAAGAAATTATTTATTATTAGCAATTTAGTTTGATATCATTATTTTATATTTATTTATTTATATAATTTATTTTATATAATTTCTTTTATTTTATATTATTATTTTATATTTATGTATATAATTTATTTTATATTATCAATTTAATATGACATTATTATTATTATTATTTTATATTTATTTTTATAATTCATTTTATATTATTAATTTATTTTTTTTCACACGTTTCCCAAACGTACTCCAACGGCTGTTGCAGGGAGGGTCTGTGGAACATAAATTATCAGGAACAGCATTTCCTGTCTAGCCCTAATTAGCAGGCAATAAAGATGCAGTTGGAACTGCAGCGAGTGACATGGGACACTCCCACGTGGGACACAACGGTCCAGAGCGAGGGCTGGGTCCTGATCTCTGCCCTGTGCTCTCCTTTATCTCTGATTTATGGGCCCTTGGAGTTATAGGATACAAAATAACATGACACAGCTCTTTCAAGGTAAAAAGAGCATTTTTAATTGTTGATTCTAACATGCATAAATTTCTAAAAGTAACAGTAGATTGGAGGGTGACAGTGCCACCTCTCCAATGACTATAAACAAACAGTCTATCACATTTCTCCTCCTCCATAAAAAATACAAAACAGTAAGTTATTTACATAAAGTGTGCAAAAAAGTTTGTTACAAGAATGCAAACATCAAAAAGCTTAAAAAAACTTAAAAAATCAAAACAACAGGTGCTGGCACAGCTTTCCCATAGGAGCTGTGTCACGGACATCTTTTATGAAAAATCTTTTCCTTAAGATTTTTCCTCCTGAGAAGCTGGGAGGCCTCAGGAACAAAATGTAAACAATGGTTATCTGCTGCTGTGGAATGCAACAGGTGCATCTGGGATTGGTCTCATGTGGTTGTTTGTAATTAATGCCAATCACAGTCAGCTGGCTCAGACTCTCTGTCCCAGCCACAAGCCTTTATTATCATTCCTTCTTTTTCTATTCTTAGCCAGCCTTCTGATGAAAACCTTTCTTCTACTCTTTTAGTGTAGTTTTAATATAATATATATCATAAAATAATAAATCAAGCCTTCTGAAACATGGAGTCAGATCCTCATGTCTTCCCTCATCACACTGCGGCAGTGAGGTGTCCTTGGTTTCCAGGCCTGCAGAGGAATTGTTGTGTCTGCCCCAAAGGGGAGAGCAGCAGCTCACACTGGGTGTGGAGTTCAGAGTTATGCCCTAAAGATCCACAGAATTACAGATAGTTGGAAAATAGAGAAGCTGAAATCCTGGAGAGGAATTGTTGTGTCTGCCCAAAATGGGAAAACCATTTTATTGCCAGGAGAAAATGGCCACCCAAAGGGCTCATTTCTCCAGCATGGTGGGAGATTGAGGCAGTTGATGGTGGTGGTTTGGTGGGCAGGGACAGGATCTGAGGGAAAATACAAAACCTGAAATCCTCAGGCATCATTTGGTGGCTCCGTGGCTTTTTCTAACGGAACTGATTCACCTCTCTCCAAACCTGAGGGCACAAATCTCCCTTGGATTGACTCATCCAGGAGGTGCTCTCACCTTCTGCTGTGCAGGGTTTTTACAGCTCGCTCTCAAAGCCTCACTAAAAGCTTTGAAATAATCTCTCTTTCATCTCCTTTCCTCCCACATCCTTCCTCTCTCCCGACTGCTCTATTTTTAGCCGTCATTTCTCAGTGTTCCTGTTCTGTTCTCTCAGCCCTGCAATGGGTTTGGTGTCAGAAAATTTGCATATTTAAGGGTGAGATGTGCATGAGATCTGATTTTCTGGAAGCAATAGGAAAAATATGACTCAAGGGTTAAAACGTGGCGTCCATTGAGATTTATGGATACAGTGGAGCCCAATTGAAATTTTGTTCTCTCACCCTTGCAATAACTGACACTCCTAGAGTTTGCTACCATAAAATCTGCAATATTTAAGAGTGAGATGCGCAGGAAATCTGCTTTTCTGAAAGTGCCACAACAAATATGAGTAAAGGGTTAAAACCTGGCATCCATTGAGAGTTGTGGATACAGTGGAGTACAATTACTTGGTAATGGGTACTGGTATAATTACAACTTTGTTCCCTCATCCTTGCAATAACTGACACTCCTAGAGTTTACTATCAGAAAATCTGTAATATTTGAGAGTGAGATGAGCATGAAATCTGCTTTTCTGAAAGGAAAAATATGAATAAAGGGTTAAAAACCTGGCATCTATTGAGAATTATGGATATAATGGAGCACAATTACTTTTGTTCTCTCATCCTTGCAATAACTGACACTCCTAGAGTTTGCTGCCATAAAATCTGCAATATTTAACAGTGAGATGTGCAGGAAATCTGCTTTTCTGAAAGTGCCACAACAAATATGAGTAAAGGGTTAAAAACCTGGCATCCATTGAGAGTTATGGATACAGTGGAGCACAATTACTTGGTAATGGGTAGTACTGGTATAATTACAACTTTGTTCTCTCAGCCTTGCAATAACTGACACTCCTAGAGTTTACTATCAGAAAATCTGTAATATTTGAGAGTGAGATGTTCATGAAATCTGCTTTTCTGAAAGGAAAAATATGAATAAAGGGTTAAAAACCTGGCATTTGTCGAGAGCTATGGATACAGTGGAGCACAATTACTTTTGTTCTCTCATCTTTGCACTACCTAACACTCCTAGAGTTTACTATCAGAAAATTTGCATATTTAAGGGTGAGATGTGCATGAAATCTGCTTTTCTGAATGGAAAAATATGAATAAAGGGTTAAAAACCTGGCATCTATTGAGAATTATGGATATAATGGAGCACAATTACATTTGTTCCCTCATCCTTGCAATAACTGACACTCCTAGAGTTTGCTACCATAAAATCTGCAATATTTGACAGTGAGATGTGCAGGAAATCTGCTCTTCTGAAAGGAAAAATATGAATCAAGGGTTAAAAATCTGGCATTTGTCGAGAGCTATGGATACAGTGGAGCACAATTATTTTTGTTCTCTCATCTTTGCACTACCTAACACTCCTAGAGTTTACTATCAGAAAATCTGCAGTATTTAAGAGTGAGACGTGCATGATATCTGCTTTTCTGAAAGGAAAAATATGAATAAAGGGTTAAAACCCTGGCATCTGTGGAAAGTGACAGATGAAATTGAGCACAGTTTTTCTGGCAAACAACAGCAGTGGGATCTCCTGCTGTTCTTCCAGCACAGCTGAGTTGTCAACAGCAGAATTTCTCACTGCAGGACAGCAGGATGACAAAGAAGAGAATGAAATGCCCTGTACCTCTTTCCTGCCCCCCCAGGAAAACGGGCAGCACTGTCAGACACCCAAAATGAGGAAACCAGAGACAATTGCCCAAGACGCGGGGAGGGTGAAGTAAACAAGATTCCTCTTGCCATAAGTGCTGACTTCAAAGGGTATTAAAGGAGCCATTCAAGGCCAGTTCCTCGTCTCTGCTCCAGAGGAATGGAGATGTTCCAGGAGCACACAGGTGTCCCTTGTTCTCCTCTCTGGGGCTGGAGGTGGGTCTGGGCCTGTGGGTGTGGGAATGGGGGCAGATAAATAGAGCTGAGAGCAGCAGAGCCCTGTCCTGACACAGGGCACGTTCCGGCTGCGGTTCCTCCACGCTCGTTGGGACTCAGAGCCTTCGGTGACGCAAATCTGGAGCCACTGGCTTGGAACCAGCGAGGGGAATTAGTCAGCAACGTGAGAGCTGGCACAGCTCAGCCCACAGCCCGGGCTGCAATCAATCCTTATCTTAAGGACTTGATAAAAATGTTTGGGGCTGTGGAGAGTGGGGGCCTGGCTTCGTTCACTCTGTGCCATCGCTTCAGCTTCTCCCCCTGGGCTTTTCCTCTGTTTCACCTTGGCCTGGTCCATGGTGAACAAAGAGAAATTGGAGTCCAGAGTGCAGTTCAAAAGGGTAAATTTCAGTTTAGCAAAACTTCTCTGAAGTGCTTCAGCCACACTGAAATCCTCAAATTACATTAATTTCTAAGTTTTTAGCAGCATGATGTGCTGAAACGCCACTTCCACTTTGAGGCATGAGAAGGATGAAGTGGCCTCTGAATCACTCCTAATTCTCCTAATTTATGCTTTAATGTAAACCCACTCTTCACAAAACCATTGAAGTTTGGGAATTCAACTTCCTCTGCTTCAGTTTTAAGCTGATATGAAATGATCCAAAGTTTGCCCTCAGCCAATGAATCCCTCCCTCTGTGCCTGAAATATCCCAGGGAGGAGAGACCTTTCCAGGGGTTTAGATCCCCCTGGGTAATGAGAAACCTCTGTTTTCCTCTGTTTCACCTTGTCCTGGTCCATGGTGAGCAAAGCCCTGTGTGAAAGGGAAGTTGGAGTCCAGAGTGATGTTCAAAATATCTGCAAGGGATTGTTTACCAACAGGTGATTGTTTCATTGGATTCTGGTGAGTTGTTTTCACTCAAGGACAAGCTGTGTTGAGAATCTGGAGAGAGTCACAAGTTTTCACTGTTATCTTTTTAGCCTTCTGTAAGTATCCTTTCTGTATTCCCCTGGGACCTGCCCCCGGAATTCAGCACCAATCCCTGGAGCTCTGACATTGCTTGGCTCTTCTGTTTCCCACCTTGTAAAACAGGTTTATTAATATTTATGCAGCTTTTAAAATGCCTTGGCCGGCCTCATGCAATTTCAGCTTTGCAAAACTTCTCTGAAGTGCTTCAGCCACACTGAAATCCTCACATTACAATAATTTCTAAATTTTTAACAGCGTGATGTGCTGAGAAGCTGAAATGCCACTTCCACTTTGAGGCACGAGAGGGATGATGTGGCCTCTGAATCACTCCTGATTCTCCTAATTCCTCCCCCAACTCACAAAACTTGTTCTTCCTTTTAGGCTCTGTATTCCCAGGGAAGTTGGGGAGTGATCCCTGCAGATCCTCACTTCCAGATCCCCCCAGGACCTGCCCCTGGAATTCAGCACCAATCCCTGGAGCTCTGACATTGCTTGGCTCTTCTGTTTCCCACCTTGTAAAGCAGGTTTATTAATATTTATGCAGCTTTTAAAATGCCTTGGCCAGCCTCATGCAATTAATCATTTACTAAACTGCTAATTGAGGCAGCTCAGCCTGAGCGCTCTGGTGTCACATGGAAAATGTCAATGTCTCCAAAACTGCTTTAAAGGTCTTTAAAAGCTGCAGCCTGGTACCAAAGCCTCACATTTGGAGTCTCCTGGGTAAAACATGGAGTTTGATGCTCAGCTGGTTGATCTTGGATGAAAAACATGGATGGGTCAGGGAGAGATTCAGAAATGCTCACAGAAAGGATTAAACACACATTCCTGATCAGAAAAAAATTGCCTTTTATTCTATTTTTGCCCTAGAAATGAGAGCTTTCAGGTTGAAAATGATGAATCCCTTCTCTGTGTGCACCTGTTCTTGTCCCTGGGCACCTCCAAGCACAGGTGTGTGTCCCCAAGGCTCCCTGCCACCTCAGCTCTGTGCCAGAAAATAATTGATGAAATTCAGATGTTTCCTCTCACAGAGTGGTGAACAAAGCTCAGTTTATGTGAGAAACAGAGCAGAGTGTGAGTGAGGAAGGTTGGGAAGGTGCCTTTGTGTGTCCCTGCTGTGTATGGCAGTAAGGACTGGGAAGGAAACATTCAGGAAATGCATCCCAGCCCCCAGAAATGGATTTTTAGGGACCTGTTGTTGCCATCTGGGTGGGTGTGCCCATGGGCAGTGGTTGTGAGGGCGAGGCAGGAGCACAGGACACCAGACTGGAACAAAAAGTTCTTTAATGCTTCATCCCCTACAATAACTCCACCCATTCCTGAAAGTTTTGGAAGGATAAAATCCTGAGGTTCATTCTAAAAAGGGCACAGAAATGGGGGTTAAAGTTTAGGATTTTAACAAAAAGAATGACAGAAACTGACCTCCATGACCCCACTATTTCTTGACAAAACTTCTCCAGGGAATTATGAATCCAAAGAAACTCTAACAAGTGCAAATAACAACGAGGTGGCAGAGAAGTCGAGGCCCGAATTTCTGGCCAATGCCGCTGTCATGGCAGCTTGCTCTCAGCACTGATTTTCTGAGCTGTGCTGAATAAATTCCAGATATTTCAAATATCACCTCCTGAGGCTCAGGTTTGCTCTGGTTCAACCAGGGGCACCCGTGGCAGCTGGGGACACGCTGCAAGCTGTGATCCGTATCCCATCACTTCCATTCAGACAGGGCAATTTGCTGATAAACTGCAGGACAAACAGAGCTGTTTGGAGAAATCCTTATCTTGGCAGCTCTCTGGGTGACCTGGCTGCTCATTTCCCTCCCATCACAGGGGTTTATCAGGGAAAGCTGACAGTGGAAATGAGGTTTCTAGGATAACTCCAGGCTTGGTGAGTTCCACTGCCTGTCCATGGCTCAGGACAGGCACTGGTGTAAGTAAAAAGTGCCAGAATGCTCCAAGAAAAGCCACTGAGGGCTGCAGCATTCCCTGGAATGCCAGACTGCAGGAATGCATCTGAACAAGTCAGTGTGCACCTGCCATTCCATGTTGCCACATTTCTCTTCACAGAGAAAAGCAAGGCACAATTCTTCCCAAGAATATTTCTGGGATTCACATTCTCCGAACATCAGAGAAAGAAAAAAACAATTCTTATCATTTGCTGTGCCTGTGTTTGTGCAAAAGTAGAAGGCAATATGGAGATTGTTTACCCAGAGTGATGGAGTTTGGTTTCTTTGGCCTATCAAGGCCAAGTGTGTGTGTGTGTGTGTGTGTGTGTGTGTTGGGACTGTCAGCTGACAGTCACGAGATTCTGGGCAGTTGTGTGCAGAGCAGAGTGCTTGGAAGATTCAGTTAAAATGTAATACAGTATAGAATATTACAGTATAATAAAGTAATTAACTTCCGATAAAATGAAGTCAGATGCATCATTCTCTCTCCCCTCATTGGGGATTGCCTGCAAATTCAATAATACTGTCTATGACTGTTCTTAATCAGAATCTTCTCAGGGCTCTGTGGAGTTCATCAAGGTTACTAAGACAGAATCTGTGCTAAAATAAGAATGAAGAAGCTGAGAAACCAAATACCAGGATTGCAAGAACTGGATAACAGAGGTCTGTGAAAGACCTGGACTGTGACCAATCACAGATGCTGAGAATGGAGGCAGAGAACGAGGGGGCAAAATAAAAGCAGGGATCAGGAAGTGTGTGTTGTATTTGCAGGGATCCCTGTGGCAGGGAGGAATGATGAATCTGACTCCATGTTCTCAGAAGGCTAATTAATTACTTTATAATGCTATACTATATTAAAGAATGCTATACTAAACTATACCATACTATACTATACTATACCATACCATACCATACCATACTATACTATACCATACTATACTATACTATACTACACTATACTATACTATACTATACTATACTATACTATACTAAAGAATGCAGAAAGGATACAGACAGAATGCTAAAAAGATAATAATGAAAACTCCTGACTGTTTCCAGAGTCCCGACACAGCTTGGCCTTGATTGGCCAAAGAGTGAAAACACAGCAGAATCGAATGGAACAATCCCCTGTGGGTAAACAATCTCCAAACACATTCCAAAGCAGCAAAACACAGGAGAAGCAAACGAGATAAGAATTGTTTTCCCTTTCTCTGAGGCTTCTCAGCTTCCTAGAGAAAAAAATCCTGGGTAAACAGATTTTTCACAAAATGTGAATGCCACAGTTGTGATCTTAGTAGTTTGTAGAACCTATTAAAAATGTGCATAATGTAAACAATAAATGGCTTCTGCTTGATTCTGTTGGTCAGTTGTTCGGGAGTCCTGGATTTGCCACACCAGATCCAGCTGCACAAGGTCAAGAATGGGGGAAAAATGATCAATAGTGCCCAACCTGCCCCAGTCTGAGGGGATATTCGGGTCAGGTTGGAGCTTGGAGCACCCTGGGCCAGTGGGAGGTGTCCCTGCCCATGGCAGGGGTGGCACTGGATGGGCTTTGAGGCCCCTTCCAGCCCAAACCATTCCAGGATTGTCACTGTCATATTTTCTGGAAAAATCCTTTGCCAGGATTTCTTCTCCTGAGAAGCTGAGAAGCTTCAGAGAAAAAGGAAAACCAATATTATCTTGTTTTTATCTCCTGTGTTTGCTGCTTTGGAATGTGGCCTGGAGATTGTTTATCCAACAGGTGCTTGTTTGATTTGTTTCATCTGAATTGTTTTTACTTAATTACCAATCACCATCAGCTGTATTGGACTCTGAGGAGTCAGTCTTGAGTTTTTAGTTGGTATCTTGTGAAGCCTTCTGTCTGCATCCTTTCTCTATTCTTTAGTATAGTTTAGTATAGCATTCTTTTATATAATATAAGTACATAAAATAATAAATTAGCCTTCTAAGAACACGGAATCAGATTCTCAATTCCTCCTTTGTCCTGGGCACCCCAGCAAATACCACACAGGATTCCCTGACATTTCTGCCCTAATGGGTGTAAAAAAAGATCAGGAGCAGCCAGTGTCACTGCAGGGATGTTCCTGCTTTGTTATGGGATAAACTCCCACAGGTTCACTTTCCAGATGTCACCACGAGCACAGGGCTTTCCCACACCCCTCACACAAAAGCTTTTGTTGGAATTTTCCAGCCCTTACAGAGATGCTGAGCACAGACAGCACTTGGCATTGTTCACTCGGGCTCCTGTTCTTCCAAGGAGAGGCTTTTCCTTTCCTCAGGATAAAGGTGGGGTGCCAGGGAAGGAGATTACTCAGAACACGACAGTAACACCAACAAAAAGCTCATTATGTGAGGTTTAAGGGAAATGTTTAACCCTGGGCTCTTTCCCCTCTGTGGCTCTGCTGGTTAGGGAATGACAACAGAGAAATCAACTCTTAATTCAGGTTCATTCCCTGGAATAACAAGAGAGAAATCAACTCGTAGTTCAGGTTCATTCCCTTGAATAACAAGATAGAAATAAATTCTTAATTCAGGTTCATTCCCTGGAATAACAAGAGAGAAATCAATTCTTAATTCAGGTTCATTCCCTGGAATGACAAGACAGAAATCAACTCGTAGTTCAGGTTCATTCTCTGGAATAACAAGAAAGGAATCAACTCTTAATTCAGGTTCATTCTCCCTTCCCTGGAATAACAAGAGAGAAATAAACTCTTAATTCAGCTTCATTCCCCATTCCCTGGAATAATGACAGAGAAATCTGTGGCATTCACATTTTCTGAAAAAAAATCCCTTCACACAGGATTTCTCTCCTGGGAAGCTGAGAAGCCTCAGAGAAAAAGAAAACAATTCTTACCTCATTTGCTTCTCCTGTGTTGTGCTCATGTGGAATGTGTTTGGAGATTGTTTACCCACAGGGGATTGTTCCATTGGATTCTGGTGTGAGTTGTTTTCACTCTTTGGCCAATCAAGGCCAAGCTGTGTTGGGATTCTGGAAAGAGTCACGAGTTTTCATTATTATCTTTTTAACATTTCTGTATTCTTTAGTATAGTTTAGTATAGTATTCTTTAATATAATATAGTACCAAAAAGTAATAAATTAGCCTTGTGAGAAGTCAGATTCATCATTCCTGCCTTCACCAGGGCATCCCCCAGCAAATCCAATAGAAATTAATTCTCAGTTCAGGTTCATTCCCTATTCCCTGGAAGCAGGAATGTCCTGAGAGCTCTGGATTGATCCAGGCTGCTCCCTGCAACCAGATTTTGTCCTGAGGTGGGGGTCAGGCTCTTCTAGGAGATGAGGTGTGGGATACTTACACTTATAGTGTATTGTAATTAGGAAATAGTTGAATTATAACGCCGGTATTGTCTCATCCTTCTCATGAGACTGAAAAGGGAATAAAAGTGTTTAAAATGCCTCTCAGCTGCTCTATCTCTGGGTCAGAAAAGGGCTTAGTCCAACAAGAAGCAGCCTCCAGCTTGCCAGGGGAGTTCAGGCTGGATATTAGGAAAAATCTCTTCACTGAGGAGGGGTTAGGCCTGGTCCAGGGTGGTGCTGGAGTCACCAAAGGGAGCAGATGTGGAGCTTTGGAACAGGGATTTGGCAAAGTTTGGACGGGATGGGACCCTGGAGGTCATTTCCAGCCTTGGTGACTCCATGACCCCAAACTGCTCCTCCAGCAGTGACTAAAACACCTCAAAGAGCTGAAACCAGAGATTTTAGAGAACTCAGTGCTTGGGAGTGACACATCTGGCTGCCGCAGAAACGAGTGGGAGTTGGGGATGAAAACTCACACCAGTTTCCCCAAATATGGATATAAATTACCCAGAAGTTTCATCTTTCCCACCATCCCTTGGCTTTTCCCACTTCAGTTCCATCCTGGCCCAGCCCCTTTTCCAACATGACCAAAGTCCTGCTCTTGGTGCTGGGTTATCTCTGAGCTCAGCCACAGCAATTCCCCTGAAGGATCCCAGTGCCACATCCCAGTTTCTGAGGAACTGCCATAACAAATCCCAACCTTTGATTGCAAATTCTCCTGAATGTTGGCAGCCACGATGGTTAAACACACGGAGGAACTTTTGATGGTGCTGTTTCATTACATGCAGTAAAATTTCATACTCAGGAAATTTAAAAAGTGGGGTTTATTTGCTTTTAAAATGCAATAAAAATATAAAAAGTTAAATGTAATATAAATATAAAATTAAGTGCAAAATAAATCAAAGCCTATAGTGAGGAATAAAGTCCTAGGAGTTATTTATGTATTAAAGAGTAAGAACCCATTGCAATTCAAGAAAATAGAATTTCCTCTGATATTTTTCTACTTTTATTCATGTCCTTATTGGACTCACCCTGGAATCTATCAGGAAATTGGGTGCCTGTAACATGAATAAACAATATAAAATTTTTATTCCTTTTTTTTGTGTTCCATAGCTGACAAGAGTCCTTAAAAGTTATAGGGTTGATTTAGTAAGTACTTGGGCAATTGCATCTCCAAACATCTTATTCCTTAATATTTCTTTCTCATTAACTCTGTTTTACCACTTCATGGCACCAGTAAATGTGGAAATACAACAAAATCAGCTTTTCTTGGAGCATTCTGGAACTTTTTAGCCCAGGACTGCCCAAGGCCAAGATGCTCAGAAGAAAACCAAAATATTCTTTTAAAAAAATATTTGCATGAAGTTTTATGAAATTTAAAAAAATAAAAAATCTGGCTTCAGATTCATAACTTGAAAAGCTTCCAAGGTCACCGTGCCCTTCTCACATTTTTATGATTGAAAACAAGAGGAAAAAAAAAAAAACCACATTAATTTTGGTGGGAATCAGATCCGAGCTCAGAAATCTCTTCCTGATTTATTTCAAGAAAGGAGCTTGGAAATGTTTAACCCAGAATGGCCAGAGGCACAAAGGCAGAGACTGCCCAGGGTATTTGCTCAGGGGTTTAATCCTCTCAGGCCATTCTCCTCCTCTCTTATCAACACAGACACACCAGGAAGGCTCCAAATGTTGGCTCTGCATGCAACGAAACCAAGAGTCAGGTGAGAAGCCACAGGTTTTCACAGCAGAAATTCAGTTTTTTTGGGGGGTTTGTTTTAAAGTTTCTTTGGTTGGTTTTGATATTTCTTTGGTTGGTTTCGATATTTCTTTGGTTTCTTTTGATATTTCTTTGGTTTCTTTTGATATTTCACTCTGTCTTTCTGTACAAGTCAAAGCCCATTGAATCATGGAATTGCTGAGGCTGGGAAAGACCATTAAGATGATCAAGTCCAGCACCACAGCCCCCAGTGCCACATCCACACATTTTTTGTAGCTTCTCCAGGGATGGGGACTCTACTACCCATTCCAGGGCTTTCCAGCCCTTTTCGTGAAGAAATTTCCCCTAATATCTATCCTGGGGCAACTTGAGGCCATTTCCTCTTACTTTGACACTGTTCCCCACCCTTCCCCTGGAATGTTCTCCATAATCCTTCCCCTGAAGGGGCAATGCCAACAGAACCAGTTCATAGGCTGCATGTGAAAAATGTTCTTTGTGGATGTGAGAAATTCATCCTTGGCAGCAGGAAACCCTTAGAAAGCTCAGTTTAGGGACAGCGGTGGCACCAAGGGAACAAGTGTCCAGAAAATGTCCAAAAAGTGTCCAAAACTCAAGCAAAGTTCTCAGGAATGGTGGGATTTGGTTGAAGGTTGGATTTGATGGTCTTGGAAGACCTTTCCAACCTTTTTGATTTGATTCAAAGTTCCACATCCAGCAGAGCCTCTGGTGTTCCTCCTTCAGAGCGGTGCAAATTCAAGCCATCCCTGCTTTGGACTGGGAGCAGCAGGAAAGGAATTCCTGAGGTTTTCTCTCTGCTTTTTATTAATGCTTTTATGGCTGTGTTAGGATTAGCAAACACCCCAAGAACTTTGCCACTTTTTGCCAAGCCAAGCGCTTGCTGACAGCACCTTCATCCAGAGCAGGGATTTGGGAACCTTTCCTGCTGCTGTCAGAGCCTCAAACAAACGAGCTGAGGGAGATTGGTGGCTTTACACAGCCACGAGCTGGGATAAAACAAGGAAAGACAATGACAGCACGAGGCACTGACCTTGGAATTCCTGCCATGGAGCACATGGAATATCCCCTGCAGTGCTGGTGAGATGTGTGAAGCTGGAGTGAAATTCCTGCTGTGCACTGCCTTTTCTTTGAGATCCTTCATTAACTCTGCCCTCTAAAAATGGTGTTCATTGTTTTCCCCAGCGAAACAGCAAAAATAACAGGAAGAAATGGATTTACAGCTCAAAAGTAGTCAGATAATAAATGTGATATTCTGTAAAACTGGCCAAATTCAATTAAATGCTTTTAAAAGTTTGTTTTACTCCATTTAATTTTCAGAATGTTGCCTTCTGCAGGTAATAACTGGGGAGGAGATTTTCTTTGGAAGGTGCCTGTGCACACTTGGGCTGGCTCTCAGCACAGGCACTCTGGACAGGCTGGTTAAAAACTGCTCCTGTACCCACAGCCCTTTAAAACAGTCTTTGCTTTGCCTCCAATTAAAATACTCCAACTGGCCAAAAGTCACAGGGAAAGCAGGAAAAGCTGGTAAATAGATTTTGGCTGAATGACATCCATTAAATCCTGGCTTTCTTCCAGCTTAGAAAGCAAAATGAAGGCAAAAGCTGCAAAGTTTTTGTTTCTCTGACAGGGCAGGTGAATGGAATAACCTCCTGCTCCTCTCTGGATGTGTGGCTGTGAAGAGCCACCACAGGATTTTGTCACCTGCCAGTCTCCAGCCCCCAGAGTGTCCCCTCAGGGCTGGCTCCTGTCACCTGTAGCCCTCCCACATCTCCTGTCACGGCAGTTCCAGAGCCACAACAGGGCAGGGGTGGCTTTTCCTCCCAGCACCCGATTCCTTCATCCCTCTTTTCCAGTTTCACAGAATCAGAATTCACAGAATCACCGGGTTGGAAGAGACCTTCAAGATCATCCAGTCCAACCCAGCCCCAACACCTCAACTATACCCTGGCACCCAGTGCCACATCCAGGCTTTGTTAAACACACCCAGGGGTGGTGACTCCACCACCTCCCCAGGCAGAACTTTCCAGAACTTTATCACTTTTTCAGTAAAAAACTTTTCCCTAACATCCAACCTAAATTTCCCTTGCTGTTTCCCTTGCTTGTGCTGTTTCACGGGTAAAATCCTGCTGCAGGAAAATGCACCTGCAGCAAGAGGCACAGCCTGGAGCAGGATGGAACCAGAAGGCTCCCAGTGCCTGGGAATGGCAGCCTGGTCCCCATCATATGACAGGAACATTCCTCAGACAGATGAAACTCGAGAGCTCTGCTGTTTGTCTGGCAGTCTCTTTTCTTTTCTGCCTGATTTGGATCTGGAAATATTCCATCCTCTGGTCAGGGGCTTATCTGATGGAAGACAACAGTGCGTGGAGTGAGCAAACAGGGCTGAGCTTGGCCTTTGTTCCTCCTCTGGTGCCCAGGGCCTGTCCTGCTCCAGGGCACAGGAGGTGGCCCAGGAACGTGAGCCACAGAAACCAGTTCTGATCACAAGGTGAGGGATCACTTTCTGTGGGAGTCTGGAGTCCAGGAGCTGTCCCTGTACACCTGAGTCCTTCCTTCCTTCCTTCCTTCCTTCCTTCCTTCCTTCCTTCCTTCCTTCCTTCCTTCCTTCCTTCCTTCCTTCCTTCCTTCCTTCCTTCCTTCCTTCCTTCCTTCCTTCCTTCCTTCCTTCCTTCCTTCCTTCCTTCCTTCCTTCCTTCCTTCCTTCCTTCCTTCCTTCCTTCCTTCCTTCCTTCCTTCCTTCCTTCCTTCCTTCCTTCCTTCCTTCCTTCCTTCCTTCCTTCCTTCCTTCCTTCCTTCCTTCCTTCCTTCCTTCCTTCCTTCCTTCCTTCCTTCCTTCCTTCCTTCCTTCCTTCCTTCCTTCCTTCCTTCCTTCCTTCCTTCCTTCCTTCCTTCCTTCCTTCCTTCCTTCCTTCCTTCCTTCCTTCCTTCCTTCCTTCCTTCCTTCCTTCCTTCCTTCCTTCCTTCCTTCCTTCCTTCCTTCCTTCCTTCCTTCCTTCCTTCCTTCCTTCCTTCCTTCCTTCCTTCCTTCCTTCCTTCCTTCCTTCCTTCCTTCCTTCCTTCCTTCCTTCCTTCCTTCCTTCCTTCCTTCCTTCCTTCCTTCCTTCCTTCCTTCCTTCCTTCCTTCCTTCCCTCTTTCTCTCTTTCTCTCTTTCTTCCTCTCTTCTTTATCCTTTCATTTTTCCCTTTTCCTTTATAACCAGTTTTCTCTCAGATGTCCAGAAGCAACACAACATCATCAGAGGAGGCCTTAGGCTGCTTCATTGGAGTGAAGACTTTGGGCCTGAGAACAATTCCTTATGCCTCTACAAACTTCCTGGGAAGCTTTGAGGCTTTAGTCCTGAGCTCTCCAAAGTCCTGTTGCAGTAAACCAGGATTAACTCACTCACTCAGTAAACCTGCTTTAATTCCCCTCCTGTCTTCAGACAGCTTGCAGCCTCTTTGGGGAAAGAAATATTCAGGTCAGGACTCAGGACTGCCAACTCCCACTCTTCAGCTGTCAACCAGGCCACAAAAATAATAGGGACCAGGAGATTCAAATAAATAAATAGATAAATAAAGAAATAATCAATTTGGTTCTCTTTGCTTTCTCAGTTTTGCATTTCTCGTGTTTTTTTCAACATTTATTTTGCTTTGAATAGATTTGCTCTCACTGAAGCATCAAACCAGCAGCTCAGTAAAGTGGCAAACCAGCAAACCCAGCCGGGAAATGCCTCCCTAAGTCTGTGTCCCCTCTCAAGGGGTGAAGCTCATCCTGAGCTCTGTTCCACATAGCCCAAAGCTCTCCTTCAGGATTTCCACCAGGCTGGGTGGGCATTGCAGAGAACCCCACCCCATCTGAACTCCAGTTCACTCATCCCTAAGGTGGGAATGCTCCAACAGGCCAAAATATTCAAATTTATCCCATTGTCCAAGTGGTTTAAGTGTTGCTTTTAAGTGTATAAAGCTTTGCATTAAAGGTGGGTACTGTTAGTCTGGGGTCTGGTTTTTGTTAATAAGAGGGAGGTGCAAGGGAGGCCTAACTGCATTTGCACCTGCTCAGTGCAAATGATCTTGAAATCCTGGAACATTTGGGTTGGAAGGGACTTTAACATCATCTCATTCCACCCTGTGCCATGGGCAGGGACACCTTCCACCATCCCAGGGGGCTCCTGTCCAAGCCCTGACCAGCCTGGCCTTGGACACCTCCATGGATCCAGGGCAGCCACAGCTGCTCTGGACAAGCTGTTCCCGAGATCTCACAGGACGGTGTAAAGGAATCCCTGGAGCCACTCAGGGGCTGTCCCACCCCCCCATGGACACCTGGACCTGTAGGGCTGTTTTCCTCAAGCACCTTCTCAGCTGGTCCAAGCAGAGCCTGGCTGGTGGCTCCTTGTGCACAGGGGGCTTTTGGTCACTGACTGCCATGGCAGAGCCTCAGGTTTTGGTCACTGACTGCCATGGCAGAGCCTCAGGTTTTGGTCACTGACTGCCATGGCAGAGCCTCAGGTTTTGGTCACTGATGGCCATGGCAGAGCCTCAGGTTTTGGTCACTGATGGCTGTGGCAGAGCCTCAGGTTTTGGTCACTGACTGCCATGGCAGGCAGAGCCTCAGGTTTTGGTCACTGATGGCCATGGCAGGCAGAGCCCCAGGTTTTGGTCACTGACTGCCATGGCAGAGCCCCAGGTTTTGGTCACTGATTGCCATGGCAGATCCTCAGGTTTTGGTCACTGATTGCCATGGCAGGCAGAGCCTGTGCTGCAGAGGAGCCCAGGCTGGACAGTCGCTCCTTTGTTCTGCTCTGGCCTTGAGCATGGGCAGGGATGACTCAGTGAGGTGATCTCTGTTTGCTCTCCGTGTGGGAAGAGCAGAGTCCATCGGGCTGGAGACTGAGATTATCCAGGTGAGAGGGTTCTGCTTCCCCTTTCTTGTTTGCCAGGACACAAAACACGCTGGGCTGCTCTCCCTGAGCTCCTGTGAGGGGTCAGAGAGGAGCTCAGAGCCTGGCTGAGGCAGAGCCACGTGAGGGAAAAAGGCAGCTGCAAAGCCTTCCATGGCAATGTGGGGGTGAGAGAGGGAGAGGATGGGCAGAATGGTGGAATAATTTGGGTTGGGGTGACATTAAAGCCCATCCAGTGCCTCTCCCTACCATGCCAGGGACACCTCCACTGTCCCAGGGTGCTCCAAGCCCGTCCAGCCTGGCCAGATTCACCTCATGGAGGCCGAGGGTTGGATCCACTCAGGTGATTTCCTGTGTCTTGTCCCTCCAGCCTTCCCTGCCCAGCAGATTCCCAGAGTTCAGGGCTGTTCCTGCAGCATCTGCTGAGAGATGTGAAAACAGAATTATGGGATGGTTTGGGTTGGGAGGGACCTCAAAGTCCATCCCATTCCACCCCTGCCATGGGCAGGGACACCTCCACTGTCCCAGGGTGCTCCAAGCCCTGTCCAGCCTGGCCAGATTCTCCTCATAGAGGCCGAGGGTTGGATCCACTCAGGTGAGGCCTCACCTGCAGAGCTGCTCCAGCCCTGGGCCCTGCACAGGAGGGACCTGGAGGTGTTGGAGAGGGTCCAGAGGAGGCACCAGGGTGATCAGAGGGATGGAGCAGCTCTGCTGGGAGAGCTGGGATTGCCCAGCCTGGAGAGGAGCAGCTTTGGGGTGGCCTCACTGTGGCCTCCCATGATTAACTGTAGGGGCCTACAGGGTGAGGAGACACTATTGACAAGGCCCTGGAGGGCAGGAGAAGGGGAAATGACCTCCAGCTGATAGAAAGTAGGTTTAGATGGGATATTGGGAAAAAATTCCTCCCTGTGAGGGTGGGGAGGGGCTGGGATGGAATTCCCAGAGGAGCTGTGGCTGCCCCTGGATCTCTGAAGTGTCCAAGGCCAGGCTGGAGCAGTCTGGGTCAGTGGAAGGTTCCCTGCCCATGGAAGGGGGTTTGGGGCAGGATGATGGTTGAAGTTCCTTCCAGTCCAGGCCATTCCATGATTCTGGGTCTGCCCACACCCCTCTGAATTCTGAGGACAGAGCCCTTGTGCCTGGCCAGCAGAGCCCTGGTGGACTCCAGCCAGCAGAGAATTGTGCTCAACCCCACGTAGGAGCAGGCAGAATTCCCCGTCCCTTGGGAAAAGGGAGCCAGCCCTCACGTACGACCAGGATTAACAATACCAGAAGCAACACCTGCAAAAAAACAAAAAGGCTCCTTAATTCATCATGATCTGCTTTGTGACTCGTGCTGTGGAGAACATTAAACACCTCGGACGTGCGCACACAATTACACAACAGGCGCCACGGCCAGAAATGGGCTGCAGGTGTGTTCTGAGGAGAATTCAACCTTCAA
Source organism: Melospiza melodia melodia (assembly GCF_035770615.1). NCBI lineage: Eukaryota > Metazoa > Chordata > Aves > Passeriformes > Passerellidae > Melospiza > Melospiza melodia. The sequence goes on along the minus strand of NC_086216.1, from coordinate 8,586,227 downwards.
AAATCACTTTAATCCAGTTAAGGACTTACAAGAAGTTCGTGACTCTTGAGAAATCCATGACAAGGTCCCGTGCCTTCAGTTAACTCCCTGCAGCCTGCAATGGTTGGAGCTGCACAGCCTCCATCACCCTGGGGCAGGCTAATTAAAAAAACTGGAGATAACGAAGGGGGAAGATGAAGTAACTGATTTTTGGCCTTTCATTTCAAAGAAAAGGGAAGGAAGGAAGGAAGCCACACACTTGTAACACCAAACATGTCTGTGATCTTATAGCAAAAAGTGCTGCCAAGACGTAAAATATTTGTGATGAGGTTTCATTAGTCAGGCTCAGATGACAGACTGTGACCTGATTAAATACACAGCAAAAACAACTCAGCTGCTGCTTACTAAGGTAGTTTCAATCATCATTTCAGTGAGAAAAGATTATATTTACTTTATATTAAAGCCTGGTAGTACAAACATTGCATTTAAGCTGAGGAGCTGGTAATGAACAGCTGCAAGGGAGAGAACTTTTACAAACATTCAGGTCAAAAGCAACAATTGGATCATTTCCTTCAACAAAACACCAGAAAGCAAAACACTGAGGGCTGGTCATTGAGGAAGAGGAGGATTATTCACTTTGGAAATGTGTGAGATGACAGAGGCAAGCACAAGGGAAAGCTTTATACAAAGAAGAGCTTTTAAAGAGGAACGGAGCTTATCCAAGAGCGGATCCAAGGTCCTGGAAGGCCACAGAAAATGTTCTGTTGACTCCAATGGGTTTTGGATCACTCTGGAAGTGGAGAGGAAGGGATGGGGCTCCAGGGAGAGGCAGGCTGTGGGGACACTGGGATGCAGCTGGGAATAGATGGAGGAAGCCAAGGGCAGCGAAGGTGTGGAACACAGAGGTGAAGCCGTGTGCTTTTATTTGTATTCTGGAGAAAAATAAACTGCAGGAGGGCTTGGGGGAGGGGAATGGAGGCAGGAGGAAGGCAGGTGACTGAGCAGTGATACAATAGAGCCGTGGCTGCCTGTGCAATCCCCCATCCCTTCCCTGCTCCCAGAGGACAAGGATGTGGTGCTGGGGTGGATGGGGGCAGCAGAACCAGGCACAGAACCAGGCACAGAACCAGGCACAGTCCTGGCCCTCAGCTGCTCAGCTCTGTCTCAGGGTGGCTGAACGTGGGTCTGCTGGAGGAGACTCTGGTTACTCCTGAAAATCCCTGTTTGGTGCCTCAGTACCTTTCCAAATCTTGTTCACCACGAACTTTGGGACAAGGCAGAAGCAGAGCAGTGATTCAGGCCTGGATTTGTCCTGAGCTCTGCCAAGTGCTGCCCACACAACTCTCCTTTTACTTCCAACCCAGGCAGGACTCGTGCAGATCCTCAATGTAGGGGTGACATTCACTTTTTGCTGCTTCTTCTTTATTTGCACTGGGAGCATTTGTGTTAAATCCACCAGTATTCAACTACTAAATGTTGAGACAAACTTGCCATCCAGTTTTACCCCCTAGGAACAGGAAAACTGTTCACTTGGACTTTGCCCAGTTGTTTAGTGGATTCAAAAATTCCCAAGCCATCCGAGACCTCAAGGACACCTCTGTGAGCACCTCCAGGGGAAGAAGCCAGGATCAGTTTATTCCAGAATCGCTGAAGCGAGGGCAGAAACATCAAAAGCTTCTCCAGTCACTAAAGGAAATTGCATCCCATTCCCTTTCAAGTCTCCCCAAGACCTTCATCCCCTCACATTCCCTTCTTCCTGCCAGCCCTTTGTTGGGATGGAACTCTCTCTTCCATCCTGCTGGAAAGCAGAGTTTATTAAGAGCATTAACTCTGGAGATGGAGGGGTCACACATCATTTTCACGTGCGTCATGCTGAGAGAATGAGCTGAGATCAATGCTTGGCCAGCAGCCACTTGTTTTTAAAACCAGTTGTTCACAGTAATTTCTCTTAATTATTTATTTTTTTGCGAGGCAGGGATGCAGTCCAAGAATGCCCAGCTTATTTTTATTCATAGAACATTTAAAACACTGAATTGTCCTCCTTTCATCTCCACAGAATTTAAAAGGCACCGACCTAAATTTAATGACATAGCTCCTGTCTGATTTTGAGCAACTCAGATGAGCACCTGGGCAGGGAGATGTCCAAATCTTGCATGAATTCTTTCCCTGGAGGCCTCTTTCCTAACCTGGGGTGCCAACATGAGTTGAAATATTTGACTGAAGTGTCGCAAACAAGCAGCTGCCAAAAATTGTTATCAATTAGCACCATCCTACACTTAATAAGAGCCCAAACCCATCTGTTTGCAGCTCCCAATCTGTCTCAGAACGTCTGGAGATCCGGCAAAAATCTGAGGGGAAAGTTTGGCCTAAAAATGTTCAAAAAATCAGATCTTTTCAACAGCGAAATAGTTATTTACTAATGTTTATGTGATAAGAGTAACGGTAGTAAAATTCTCCTGTGGATTTAATTCCCGTGGAGATTAATGCAGATATATTTACTCATTTGTAAACTAACATAAATTATGAATATATAAATTACCTTGTCATGTTTATTGCTGGCACTGCCATGTATGAATATAAATTTATATCCAGATGATCCACTCCAGTTCTCTGTACTCTGTAACCCCTATTTTAACCCAGAAAAAGTTCAACTTCTCTAAAGCAGTTCTGCATTGACACTTGTAGCCTGAGTAATTTTGTCACTCCTTATTACAGCTGACTGAGTCAGTGGGTCCTTTTCTGGCAGAGATTTTTGGATTATTATTGGACAGAACCTCACCTGGATCATTCACTGCTCTGCCTCCTCCACTGACTCACCTGAGCCTGAAGCAAACATTACTAACAGAGGTGACAGGGCAGCAGAGGCTCTGCTCAGTGTTTATTCTGTCAGTGATTCACTGAGCAGATTCTGGGCTAAATACCCAGAATTAAAGCACAGCTTTGCCCCCAGCCCTGCTGACCTATTTTACCCCAAACATCCTGGAATTCTCCCATTCCTTGACATTCCACTGGTTTATTTCAGCTTTTACCAGCCAGACCATGAGCAGATGGAATTAGGACCAGCCCAACCATTCTATAACTCAATGACAGCTCCCATCTCCCTATTTATTGGTTTATTGATTGATTGTGTTAATCATTTCCTTTTCCCATTTTCAGGGAAGCCAATCCAAGCAGCGGTCGATCCCTGTCCCGATGTTTGGGGCAGGGACCCAGCAGCAGGAACTCCCCTTGCTGTAACACTCTGTGCCTTGGGTGTTGTGCAACACCTTGAGCAAACACTTCCTCCTGCAGGAGCAGGATAAAGCTGAGCCCGTCCCTGCCTCTCACTCCCAGCCCAGAGCAGCTCACGGACAGGGCCACGCTGGGATCGCCACATCCCCACCCCAGGAACCCCAGAGCATGAAAATCCTCCTCATTTCTGCTCTTCTGCTGCATCTCCTCCAACAAGGTACTGCACTTTTTGTTTTAGCCCTTCACCCAGTTTTGTTATGGATAATGCTGTATGAAATTTTAATTATTAACTGGAGATAATAGGGAGCAACGGCGAGTGAAAGCCTTTGGGAAATGGAGTTAGGGATATTTGGGATTTTCTGCTCATAGCAATTCACTGTAATTCTTTACTTAGAGCAGCATTTACTTGTTTGAAAGGTGGCCATAATTGCCTGAAGACACACAACTGGTTGGTTTTGTGAGCCACTAAAGCAATACTTACCCTGAAAGGGAGAGGCAGTTTATCCAGTCACACCAATTTATCAGCATTTTGGCCATAAAATAAACAGATTTCTGTATGAATTCAATTGCAATTACCTGATTGAAAGTATTGATCACCCTTTATTTATCTGCATGATTCTTCAGGTTATGTTCAAATGACTCCACCTGAACAGATCCCACTTTTTTTCCCCCAACAATTTCTTTTGATTCCTGTCAACAGGGAATGGAATTTTTCAGGGCTTGGCCTGCACAAAACATGTACAGCATTTATATCCATAATTAAACATAGAATTAGCATTCAGGCACAAATCTATAATTTGGTTTTTGCACAGAATATCCAAAAATGTGCACACCATTAAGGTGTTACCATTTTTGCCTTGACAAAACCACACTTTCATTGTCAATAAAATCCTCCTTAATGATTTTTTGTGCTGGTTGAAGCCCTTGGAAAAGCACACAATTATTTGTTCTTGTTACAAGTTGTTGTAGGAGGCCCAAGCATTTCCTTCCTCCTTCAAGCTTGAGACAAAGCCTGAAGGCAGCAAAGACAATGCACTGATTAAGAAACTCGAAGAAAGGATTCATTCCAAACAAAACCAACCAGTTTTCCTCGAAATTCTGTCTGGATCAGACTGCAGGGAAGGGATGAGTTTAGTCCTGAGCGTCCTTTAAACCTTGCCTTAACTTGAACTCTCTGGGCTGGAGTTGCACAAAGGTGTGGAGAGATAAAATTGGGGATCTGTGTTCCAAGAGGCCTGAAACATTCTGGATTGCTGCACAAGGACACACTTGAGGCCTGTGCAGAGAAATCTGAAAAGCAGCAGATTTTTTTGGAAAATAAACATAATTAGTTGCTTAAAAAAAAAACAAACAAAACACCGTTGTGAGTGGCAGTAGTAAAGTTACACCTGGTAGCTGCTCCCAGCACGTGCTTGGTGCAACAGCTCAGCTGCCACAGGATCCCTGTGCACTATTAATCAACAGCTTTATCAAGATACAACCAGGTTTGCTCTGCAATTACTTTTGGAAAGGGTTGAATCAAATAAATCAGTGATAAAAGAATGGATCTGTTTGTTTTACTGCCACAATTTGCACGAGGATGTGCTCTCCTGTTCCAGAGAGAAAATTACAGTAATTGGAGGCCTCTCTCCTGGAAAAACTGGCCTGGGGCAGGAATTACCGTGGGAGGTGCTTTGCTCCTTTGTTTTTGTGGGATTTCATTGGCTTTCTGGGCAGCTGAGGGGGGTTTTTGTTGTTGGTTTATTTTGAAATACAGGCCCTCAAGGATTCACCAATTCAGATGAAATTCCCATTTGTAGGTTAAAGAGTTCAGGGTATCCAAAAGCTGCTGTTGCCTTGGTGCAAACCAAGCATCCTTTTCCTGACTCTGTTTTACCAAAACCTGGCCCCAGCTGCCAGGATGGACTGCAGGGTGTACCCAGGGCAGGCCCCAAATTGACTTTGCTCCACATTTGCTGAGCTTCAGAGCAGAAAACAAAAAGAAATTCTTTATATCAGCCTTGCATTTCCTCACCCAGCTCTTTACAACTCCTCCAGACCTATAAGACCACTCAAAATGGTGTTAAGAAACCTCCTGGACTCTTGCACCATCAAGATTTTCCTGATTTCCTCCCTGTCTCCCATTATTTTACCTGGCCATGTCCAAATGTCTCGCCCAGCCTTCTGCTGTCCCTCCTTCAACCCAACTCAAGAGGTAAAAGTTGTAATTATTTATTACCACCCTCTCTTAGAGTTCTGCCGCAGTTATTTACGTGCCAGAGCCTTCCAAAGCAGGATCCTTGTTGCAGACCTGGCATTGTGTAAGTTTATCTGCTGGTGCAGAGGCAGTCTGGGCCTGTCTGTCACGTGCTGAGATTTGGAGATTGCTCATTCCACAAACCCAAATCCATCCGTTCATGTCACTGGGAAATGCAGAGGGAAAGGCTGCACTGGCATGGCTGGCTGGCTGTTGGGACTTGAACTGCTCAGAGCTGGGGGAAGAAACACAAAGGGAACTGCAAGAAATGTTTGGACACCTGGAGGTTGACAGGGAGGGCAACTCCTCCAAAATGCACCAAAATGGTGTTGGATCAGGCGATGGGGGCAAAGCAGGGGAGCACAGGGTGCTGCAAGAACCCAAAGAATCACCTGGCCAGCCATAAAATTGGGTGTTTAATAAATTAAAATGGTGTTTTCATCACTCTCCAGGGAGCAGCAGGGAGAAGTTCTCTGGAGCTGAACAATATGAAATCGTTTACCCGCAGAAACTGCACGCGGTGCACAGGAGAGCTGCAGGAACCAGCTCAGAGGTAGGAGATCAAATTTTGGGTGATTCTGGAGATGGGGAAGGATTTCTGGAACTAAAACACCCTTGGGATTCAAGGGTAAGAGAATTTGGACAAATATTCGCTCTTCCAAAAGATGAACATGGAGAAGCGATGTGGTGTTCAGTGAGGAGGAGCTGAGGTGTCCTCAGAGAAGAGAACCCCTAAGGCCATCTCTGAACTTGTGTCTCTGCCAAGATGTGGGGTTTGATACTACTCAGAGTTTTAATTACCTGTGGACACTTGAATTTGGCTTAAATGAAACCAATAATTAAAAGCAGCAATTCTGTGCAATTCCAGAAGGTGTTGTGGAAGTGTCTGAACCCTCAGCCCTTTCCCAAGCACGCAGGATTTGTGCTTCTGGAGGCAGAAATGAATTTGCAAAGTCAAATTTGCTCCTCTAATTAAAACCCCTCAAACAGAGCGACCTCCTGCTTATCCTGCTCCTGGCAGAATCCTTGTTTTGGTGAGAGGAGGAGGAAAAGAACACGGCTGGCATTCCAATAACACCACTGGTGAGGCCAGGAGCTGCAGCAGAGCATTTTCTGACACTTGAATCTGTTTACAGAGCACATATGATGACATAGTGAAGTATGGGATCAAAGCCAATGGAGAGGAAGTGGTGCTGCAGCTCCAAAAAAATCGGTAGGTTCAGCTCAGCTCTGCCCTTATTCTCACTGGGAGCCACTGCAGGGTGTTCCTGCCAAAAACCAGCAATCAGGGCCCTGTGAAACAGAAGGGGTTTGGTAAATGCAACATTTCAATGGCAAGGAAAGAAAAGGGGAGGGAAAGAATCCTGTCACTGTTTTGGGAATATGGAAGAAGTGCTTGGGATGAGACATTGCCATGATGGAGGGGACTTCACCTCCTGCTACCACTCTGCTCCCCCATTTCCTTTCTAAATTGTTAAATCCAATGCATATTTGATATTTTTCTATTATTTCACAAGTTTTCTGTGACCATGAATAGTCTTTGGGTTATAGAATTGTGGCTGAAGTGACAGGACAAGGGGGTTGGTTTTAAACTGAGACAGAGAGGGTTTAATCTGAGGATTAGGAAGAAATTCCTCCCTGGGAGGGTGGGGAGGGGCTGGGATGGAATTCCCAGAGGAGCTGGGGCTGCCCTGGATCCCTGGAAGTGTCCAAGGCCAGGCTGGAGCAATTTGGGACAGTGGAAGGTTCCCTGCCCATGGAAGTGGAAGAGCTTTCAGGTGCCTTCCCACTCAAACCATCCCATGATTCTAGGGCAGGCTCAATGATCTTGGAGGTGTTTTCCAACCTTAATCATTCTGTGGCTCTATATTTTATATATCTCTATATTATAGACAGATATAGAGAGAGATAAATTATGATGGGTAGATAGATAGATAGATAGATAGATAGCTAGATAGATAGATAGATAGATAGATAGATAGATAGACAGATAAATAGATAAATTGATACAGATGTTTACCTTAGCACTACTTCTCTTGAACCTGGAGTTACCAAATATAACCTGGCATTGACCGAATCTTCCTGGAAATGGAAAGTCTGGCTCCAGCAGAACATTAACACACACTCCAACAAGTCTGGGTTAATGGGTGCTTTTCCAGAGGCTGTGCAAATACAGTAGTGCCATAATCAGTTCATGTTAAAGATAGTCTATAATTAACTGCTCGCCCCTGTTTTAATCTAATCCAAATATTTGGAGTGGAGGGAGGGAAATGTGTTGTACTAAATTCTGTTGTTTGAAGAGAAATGGGATTGTGGCGGTGGAAGAGAGTTGCCCAAACAGGAGTCACTGCAGATGTGCTGCTTTTAGGAAGATGTAAAAAGGGCCAAAAAAAAAAATAAAATCAATATGTAATTATACATTTGTATCCAGATCTGCCAGGAGATGAGTTCATCCCATGCAATCAGCACACTTTAATTGCTTTCTTCCTTTAGGAAAGTCTTTTTGTTTGAGTAAGGATTATGAGCAAGCAGAATTCCCCTCCCTGCAGCTTTTGCTTCCCGAGTTTCTCCGATACTAAGAATAACCTGAGTAATTGTTTGAATTCCCCACATACTCGCTGTGCTGTGTCATCACCTCACTTCTACATGGCAACAATTTATTTCCTTGGAGTAATGACTGCTTGGCTCTTGCAGGGATCTCCTGGCTGGGGATTATTCTGAAACTCTTTATTCTGCTGACGGCCGACAAATAACGACAACTCCTCGCATCAAGGTAATACAGGAAGGGTTTCTCCCTTTTGCTTCCAGTCTTGAGGTCCATGAGATTCATGGATCTGTGAAATAATGGGAGACATGAGACAGAAAGGAAAGGTTTGAAATCCAGGTTTGAAGCCATTTAGGGTGAAGGATGGGAAAGTTGGGGTTGGTCACTGGTGCCTGTTGGGAATCAGCTCCACGGTTTGGCTTCCAAGAAGGCACCACTCCGTGGCTGCTGAACAATGTCTGGGTTGAATTCCAGCCTTGAGTGGGAGCCAGGGCCATCCCAAAGCTTTCAAGCTCCCGACTCTGCCACGAACCCTTGGCTCCACCTGCCCAGCCCCGTGACTCCATTCCTGCCCGATCCCAGGGAGATCCAGCCCGATAAGGCCCCGTTTCCTCCTGGCTCACGTTTCCAGCCACGCTCTGTGAGCCCAGCTGCCTCCTCTGAGCCCTGACAAATCACTTCTGCACCTGCACACAAACGGGGCTTGCTGCTGAAGGGATTTTTTATTCACTGCACACTGATCTTCCCCACCTGAAGTTCTCCTCCAAGCTCATGAGATGGGTTTTGACAGCACAATATGGAATTCAAAGCTCAATTTTCTCTGTTAGGTGCAATTAGGAGGGTTCTGAATGAAATAAATGTGCATAAAGAACTCTGGGTTGGTTATTTTGGGTTATTTTTTTCTGAGTGCTCCAATTATTTCCACAATGAATCCAGTGAAAAACCTGGATAAAGACAAACTCGAAGAGCCCTACCTGGGCTGAACAGGAATTTCCTACCCTGGGGATGTTGGATTGTGGTCAGGAGTTTTTCCTCTTGTATCCCCAAAGGATGGAGATAAATCCTCCTCTTTTCCCCAGTAACTTTCCCTTTGAGGATGTCTTTTTCCCTGTGACAAAGTTGGCATTTTGTGGTGGAAGACAAATAAATTACAAAGTTAAATCAAAATCCACACAAGAAAGCAAAAGGCACAGGGAATGAAGGCTTGGATACAGATTCTTAAGAATTCCATTCAGGAAAACACTGGGGTAAAATTCTCCTCAAGCCCTCAGTGACTTTGAAGTCTCTTTGAACACAGGAACAGGAACCATAAATCCTTCAGCCAATTAAGTCCCAAAACAATTTCTCCTATCCATGTTTAATATAATACCTGTATTTTAATCTCACTGAAATTAATGCATTTAATTGATGGATAATTAAAAAGCCTTTCCTTGAAATTTGGGCTCAAGGAAATAATTTGGCGTAGCCTTTAATTGAGCAGAGCCCAGCAGTGTGTGCTTAATTTGGAGCAGGGAGTGGGAATATTCTTATTTTTCTGTGCTGTGCTTTGCCCAGAGCCCAGAATTGTTGGTTTTTGTCACAGTTTGTGTGTTGAAGGATAAAAATAATGAGTCCACAGCCAACATGGAAATGGTCATGAACTTTTAAAATTCCTATTAAGCATTTCCTAATGGGAGACTTCTTCAAGTGGTGCACTTCATTGTAATTTGTAGATGGTTGAATTTGTTTTCTGAAATCCCTGGATCCAGTGGAGCCCATGGACACCCCAAGCTGACTCTGAGGATTTTTTCCCACCAGGATCACTGTTACTATGGAGGCCACGTGGAGGGTGATGCTGAGTCTGTGGCGAGCATCAGCACCTGCACAGGCCTCAGGTGAGAGGGGCTGGGTCCCAGGAGCAGAATGTGCAGCTTCTGGGGTAAATGTTCCCATAGGAGAGGATCAGCATGGAAAGAAGTCACGTGAGCTTTTATTCAGGCTTGGGAAACTTGTTCTCCAAAGAAAAACAGAGGGAGAAGGGAGAAAAATAATTACTGTTAGTTCCTTACAATATTTCAGCTTTTCACCTCAAATCAGGATGAAAACATCTTTGAATTTCCCACTGGAATGAAATCCACTTTTCAACCACTTCTGTCAGCACAACCCCCCCCCCCCCCAAATTTAAATCAAATTAATAAAAATTGATAAAATTAATAAATCAAATTAATTCCAAACCCAGCTTCTCTTTGACTGAGAGCACCCAAATCTTTGATAATTAATTTCTGTTTCTAAACTGTTGCATTCTGCCTCAGGCTGCTGGAATATTCCAAGGGTCTCTATGCTTGGGTCTCTAAATGCTCCCTTGATCCAAAACCTCACATTCCAACCCATTTTTTAGTGGCTATTTTGAGACCCGTGGCCAGAAGTTCCTCATTGAGCCCCTGGGAGCCTCGGACAGGGATGAGCACGTGGTTTATAAATACGAGGCCCTGAAACAAGAGTCCATCAAAACCTGTGGGCTGGTCAACAACTCCTGGGAACAGGACTCCAGTGACCCCATCAAGGCCATCTTCAGGTCCAGCAACAGCCCAGAGGTAAGGACATGGCTGTCCCATCACAGAAAGGGGATTTGTGGCCACTGGAAAACTCTAAATAGCCCAAACCCCACTTGGCCTGGTGGCACCTTCACAAAGGAGCCAGGGAAGTGGGATCAGATCTAAACACCTGAACAAAATGTTCCAGATCTGAGATTTCACAGTCACCAGCTGAGTTAAACCTTCCTGCCTTTATTAACAGGTGCCCAGTGCACCTTTAACACCTAAATAGCCATTAATATCTATTTTACCTTCTATATCTGAATAAAAATTTAAATATCCAACCTACTTCTTATCATTTAAACCCAAGCCAGTCCCTTCTGAATGACCTGGCCAAAGAAATCCCCTCAGTAATTAACAAACAGCTTTGAAACTGCGAAGGTTGGGATAGGAAAAGCTCTTAAAAGTAACTTTTAATCCATGATTCCTTTAGATGAAAGCCTACCTGAAATCAAAGAAGTACCTGGAGCTCTATGTTGTTGCGGACAATGCTTTGGTGAGTTTTGGAATTATTATTTCAGGTTTGATCAGCCCCACAGGAGCTTCCCAGGGCATCCCAACTCGTATTCCTGGGCTCCTACAAGAGCTGTGAGGGCCTGGCTGGGAAATGGGATTTCTAAAGGGGATTCCATTTGAAATTCCCACCTGGAGATGGCAGGAATTCAGAAAAGACCTTGCAGTGCTTGTCCTGCTGGAATATCCTGAATTGAAGAGAATATCCTGAATTGAAGGGAATATCCTGATTGGGAAGGGAATATCCTGAGCTGGAAGGCAATAAACTGATTTGGAAGGGAATAACCTGATTTGAAGGGAATATCCTGATTTGGAAGGAATATCCTGATTTGGAAGGGAATATCCTGAATTGAAGGGAATATCCTGATTTGGAAGGGAATATCCTGATTTGGAAGGGAATATCCTGAATTGAAGGGAATATCCTGATTTGGAAGGGAATGTCCTGAGCTGGGAGGGAATATCCTGAATAGAAGGGAATATCCTGATTTGGAAGGGAATATCCTGATTTGGAAGGGAATGTCCTGAGCTGGAAGGGAATATCCTGATTTGGAAGGAATATCCTGATTTGGAAGGAATATCCTGATTTGGAAGGGAATATCCTGGTTGGGAAGGAATATCCTGATTTGGAAGGGAATGTCCTGAGCTGGAAGGGAATATCCTGATTGGGAAGGGAATATCCTGAGCTGGAAGGCAATAAACTGATTTGGAAGGGAATAACCTGATTTGAAGGGAATATCCTGATTTGGAAGGAATATCCTGATTTGGAAGGGAATATCCTGAATTGAAGGGAATATCCTGATTTGGAAGGGAATGTCCTGAGCTGGGAGGGAATATCCTGAATAGAAGGGAATATCCTGATTTGGAAGGGAATATCCTGATTTGGAAGGGAATGTCCTGAGCTGGAAGGGAATATCCTGATTTGGAAGGAATATCCTGATTTGGAAGGAATATCCTGAGCTGGAAGGGAATATCCTGATTTGGAAGGAATATCCTGAGCTGGAAGGGAATATCCTGATTTGGAAGGAATATCCTGAGCTGGAAGGGAATATCCTGAATAGAAGGGAATATCCTGATTTGGAAGGGAATGTCCTGAGCTGGAAGGAAATATCCTGATTGGGAAGGGAATATCCTGATTTGGAAGGCAATAAACTGATTTGGAAGGGAATAACCTGATTTGAAGGGAATATCCTGATTTGGAAGGGAATATCCTGATTTGAAGGGAATATCCTGAATTGAAGGGAATATCCTGATTTGGAAGGGAATATCCTGAATTGAAGGGAATATCCTGAATTGGAAGGGAATATCCTGAATTGAAGGGGATATCCTGAATTGAAGGGATAATTGTGAGCTTGAAGGGACCCACAAGGATCATTGAGCCCAACTCCTTCTCTGCACCCTGCACAGAAATTCACATTTTGGAAGGGGCTGATACTGAAACCCAATATCTGATAAAATCCTACATCAAACATAAAATAAAGCATGAATTTTTATACATGGCATGGTTTGCAAACCAATCTTCTGCAGGATATTTATTTCCTGATAAATCCCCTTTTCCCTCTCCTTTTCCTGACATGCTGTATTTGCCTTTTCAGTACAAGAAATACGATGAAGATGCTAAAAATATAAGACAAAGGATATTTGGAATAGTCAACTACATCAACACGGTGAGAGCAAACAAGTGGCAATGAAATCCAAGTGTTTTGTAATTTTTTTCTATTGAAAAAGATTGAAATACAAATGATTTATATTTTTTTCTATTGAAAGCCATTGAAATCCAAATTATTTAAAATGTTTTTCTATTGGAAACCACAGAATCCAAGTGGTTTATAAATTCTTTCTAATGTAAGCATCATAAATTCCCATTGTTACATGTAGGAATGAATGAAAGCTCAATTTCATGGTAATTTATTCTCCTGTTCTTTGCATTCAGAGATGAGATTTTTAATAAGAATTATTTCTACTCCTACTTTAATTATTTATACTCCTATTTCAATTATTTCTATCAATACTTTAAGATGCTTTTTAATCACTTCTCAAGTGAAAGGTTGTTGCAAAAGAATAAATTGATTCTTCATTTCTTTTGCAAGTCAATTATTTTTAACCCCATTTTAAAGTTGAAATGTGATGAGAAATCAGATTTTCAGTTTATTTGGTGAGACTTTTTTGGAATTCAGAGCTTGGAAAGGCTTTGTTAGGTCTGGAGTGGATATTGGAGTGGCAAAGTGACCAAGTACCAGGATGAGGCTTTGTTTAATTTTTATTAATTTTTAATTAATTCTCTGCTGCAGGTTTATAAAGCCATCAACACCCACGTGGCTCTGGTTGGCCTGGAGGTGTGGACAGATGGGGACAAGTGTCCCCTGACCAGGAATGCAGGCTTCACCCTGGAGGCCTTCTCCAAGTGGCGCCGGTCGGATCTGCTCAAGAGGAAAAGGAACGACAACGCTCAGCTCATCACGTGGGTCCCTTCCCTTCCCTTCCCTTCCCTTCCCTTCCCTTCCCTTCCCTTCCCTTCCCTTCCCTTCCCTTCCCTTCCCTTCCCTTCCCTTCCCTTCCCTTCCCTTCCCTTCCCTTCCCTTCCCTTCCCTTCCCTTCCCTTCCCTTCCCTTCCCTTCCCTTCCCTTCCCTTCCCTTCCCTTCCCTTCCCTTCCCTTCCCTTTTTTTATTCCTTAAAAATTGGTCAACAGCACATTCAAGGTCGTTTTTATTCCTTAAAAATCACTCACCAAACTCATTCAAGACCCTTTTTATTCCTTAAAAAATGGTCACCAGACACATTCCAGGCATATTTTATTCCTCAAAAATCGCTCACCAAACACAATCAGGGCATTTTTTATTCTTTTGTCACCAATCAGTGGCACAATCCTGACCCGGATTTCACCCATTCCAGGACTGCCTTGTACCAATTCCAGGACAAAAAAATAAAAATAAATCCAAGCTGTCTCTCTCTCTTTTTTTTCTTTTTTTGTCCTGGAGTGCAAATAAATTCCTGCCAGGACACAGCATCCAATCCTTCCAACAGAATCCCTGCAAAAACAGGGAAGGGGAACTTTTCCCTTATCTAAGACTCTTCTGGTTTTGCTCACTCAATAAAGTTGAGTGCCTGTGGACTTCAGCAAAGTCTGACAACTTAAAGAGTCATAACATGAAGTTTACCAGGAAGATGATGATTTAAATTTCCCCAAAAATGTAGGGAATGCCAAATTAAACCAGCATTGACC